>NC_084918.1:15941324-16206324 GCF_949316345.1 Pungitius pungitius | reverse complement strand
AGCTGGGATATTAAGGTTATCCGAAATGAATTTACCTCTGAGGTTGAATTAAAACCCAGCCAAGTAACCATGGCGATTTATTCGTTGCAGCTAGTCTGCTCCAGACCAGACTAACAGTCTGTCACCGAGCCTAGGGCCACAAAGACCTGGAATCAAAAGCAGACTCGACGCACGGTAGTTAGGAGCAGTTCTTGTATTTAATCCAGGCAGAGGTTCGGTACAAGGGTAATCAGACAGAGGAGGCAGATAATTCCAAGTCGGAAGGCACACTGGAGGAGATCGCTGGTAAGCTCATGGAAGACAAGAGACAAACTGTCGGGTCCAGTCGGGAGAGACTGTGCGCCCCGCTATCAAGCGCAGCAGCACTTCGGCACGTGGACATCAAAAGGCAAGAGGAGAAAAAGGTAATTATACATATCGGAGTTTGAAATATTTCGTGTGCAGTTTGTTAGCTGGCTAGTTCACCCCTAGGACACTAGCCTAGCTTACTGTATGAATGAATGAATGAACGATATCTAACTCAAAAGGAGTAAGTGTGGGAATTGGGTTAAACTAAAACCAAGAATGTGGTGTATTAGTGTATGAAATGTATGATGAAAATCGGCTAGCAATTTCGCCGAGGAAATACCAAGCAATAGGATGAAGTGGTTTGTCTTTCAACTACACCTGCAATATCCGCGATGGGGTTGAAGGAAATGCACTGTGGCGCTACGGGAATGTACGTGAAGGAAATCTAGTCGACCTGCTGATAGCTGAACGAAATCGTCTTCGAGACAAACTGGACTGTGAACAGACTCCTGCTGCTTCACGTTATATTTTCTTTCATTGTCTGCCAAAATATGCAAAAGCAACAGCGAAAAAGCAGTTTTATAATTCAGTGCTCTTTCAAATATTTGCAGGAAAACGAGAGGAAATATTTGATGTAAGGCAGCTGGAGGGTTGGTTCACAGCCAGAGGAGGGTCTATAAGGGGTGATGGTTACTATTTTGCTCTTGTCAAACTGGACGTCATTAAAATATCTATTGTCTATAAGTCTGTACGTTGTTCTACGACTGTGATCTGTGAATTGTATTTATCTATGGTAGCATGACTTACTGCGCACTGGCTGTTTTAATTTAGTCTTAAAAGTTACATTCTTATTTCAGAGCTCGGTCAGCTCACAGCAGCATGACAATTTCAACAAGGACGTAATATTACTTCCCAATCCATCATGGGGAATAGTGTGCAGACAAGGTACAAAATTACACAAACATGGGCACATCCTCAGTGCCTTTGAATTCCAGAAGGCCTGGGACCAACAGACTTATCGAACGCATCAGAGATGGTTTTGGTGAGCACATTCCAGAGGATGTCAGGAAAAGACAAGGAGGGAATTCTTGAGACTGCTGATTGAGACCATGGCCAGGTCACCCATGTTTGAAGGAAACGAAAACAGCAAGAACTTGGCTCTTGACAGTGCTGGTAATGATCATTAATTTATGGAGATTTTTTTACATATAACTTTAGCTTTTGAACTGATTTACAATGTATTTAATGGCACAATGAAATCGATGATTTTATGTGGTAGTTATGTATTAATCAATATTATATTTCCTTTTATATCGTTGTTTTGAAGCTCTAAGAGGACCGGTACTACAAAGCTGGCAGAGCCATTGTCAGGATTCGTTGCTGCTGTTGCTGGTGCGCAGGCAGGACTCAGATGCGGGATTTTCAAAAGGTGCGCTTTATTCAAAAACAAAGCAGAAGGACGTGCACCAACGACGAGTTGACTTAACATAGACAATGACACGAAAAGGGACAACAGGCACACAGGGCTTAAATACACTAGGGAGGTGCAGGTGATTTGACACAGGTGGAAACAATCAGGCTATCACAGGGCAAGGCAGGAAGTGAAGCTAACCCAGGGAAGAGACATGAAATTGCAAAATAAAACAGGAAGGAGAACCAAACCGTGACAGCTATTGCTGTAAGCTTGGTACATGGCGGTCCGCCACCAAACTTCCTCTCACCAACAGTATTTTCTCTTCTGGTTGATGGTTCAGCAAAACAAGTGCTAGAAGACATAGCTGACATGGAACTTTTGGAAAAAGTCAAAAAGGTTAGTTGGTAGTTTAAATGTTATCTTGCATTAGAATTCGGTCACATTACAATATTCTCTTGCTGTTCTCCCTTTTGAGAGGGAGTACCAATATATCCCAGTCGGCTCATTGCTGAATGCTCACTTCCTATAGTTTGAATTCCTCCACTATTCAACGGATCACTGTAGTCTGCAAAGTGTATTTTCCTTATACTCGTTATGATGCTAGGTATCTGAAAGTACTACCCTTGAGGAACTTGAGATGACAAAAGCCCCCCTGCCTGTCTCAGTCTCCGCTTGTCTCGCAGTCCTTTTGAAAAATGTTTTGAACAAATGTTTTTGTTCATTTGGTTTTAATAAAAAACAATATTAAAACTTTAACATAACTGTCTTGTAATTCACTGAGAAAACCGCACAAGTGAAGTAAACGAAACAATGTTTTAACAAAACCTTACATAACTATTATAGAAGAAAATGCAGAAGAGAAAACAAATCTATTCCATGGTTCCCATCGTTTAAGTGTATCTACTTGTTGAATACTGTTCATCGTAGTCTCATTAATGGTTACATCAATGTCTGTAATTCTAACGTTATTATTGGCTTGAAGTTCAGGTAATGGCCCTACTTCATCGATGCATCGATAGTAGTTCTCATCATCAAAAATGTCATTTATAATGGGATGGATTCCTACATTGTTTATGACCCCTGTATGCCACAGCTGAAGAGGAGTCCCCCCCCTTGTGTGGACAGGCCGTGGTTGTTCCACCGGTTGATAATTTCTGTTACTGCCCTTTCAATTCTTGGTAAATAAACATAATGCAGACTAAATAGATGTAGTTCACAACTCTATTCAATTCTGCCCATAGTCTCTCAATCCTTTGGTTGTGTACTGAAACCCCTGTAATAACACTACAACTGTTCAGTCCTCTTCTTTCTAACATAAAACGGGCAACACGTATATTTTCCATACCATGATCACATCTGACCCATAAGGGCAAACCAAAGTTCTCTACTCCAAAAATATTGACAAGACACTTAAGGCTCTGTTATTAGGTAAGTATATAATGGTCCGGGTGAAGCCATCGACCGAGCCATGAAAGACCATCCGCCATCGAGTCAAAATGCCTGTTGGGAGATATAAACAGGGTTCGAAATGACGGGAGTCTGGGGGGGTCCCGGACGGCCTATAAGTCATCAGGGACCCCCTTATTTTTAGATTTTGGGGGGTCCCGGACAAATATTTTGTCGTAGAAACGCCACCCCATCTACTGGCAACCGTGGGACCACACGGACACGGCCAGAGACGATAGGTAAACCCAGTGCAACGGCACAGATATTGTGCCTATCTCAACTACTGTCAATAAAACATGTGATCCACAATATGACACTCTGTTTGTGTTTTCTCCTCCCCATCCTCTTCTGTTTCAATCTGTTCTTCACAGGTGTGGTGAGTTGCTGCTGACGATGCGGGCGTGGCCAGGTGATTCTCCAGCCAATCCAGCACAGCTCTCCTCTATAAATGTTTGTGAGAGCTTGCGGGGAGGTTGTTGGGATAGACATTAAGAGAAACTTTGAGATTTATGTGGTTTATGTTGTTTGTTAAAACTGTTTTATGTACTTACCACAAGAGCACTGTGGAGCAGGGCTAGGCAAGATATCCTGGGGTCTACATACACACATAGGAAAAACCTAAATCACAAACTAACTGGCACACTAACAAGGTGCCCTACCCAAACTTACAGCAGGTGGCCCAGCCAGGTGTAGCTAGTGTTGTTAGACAGGAGAGTAACCCTACGTGCAGGTATGTAAACTCCGGAGCAGGGCTAAACTACTCCTCATCCCCCTGTAATAAAAAGAACAAAGAAAAAACAATTAATTGAATACACAGTACAGCAAATCACCAGAACTAATAATTACCCCACCATACACCAGCACTCACATACACCCAGGTGAAACAAACACAGGGGTACACATACTGACTGAAGGGCATGATGGCATTGGAGATGAGTGGAAACAGCTGAACCGGGTAACGAGTGGGGGAGCCAAGATGAATAGTGATCATGGATGATCAGTACCACCTGTATGAACACAAACAAAACAGAACACATACACAAACCTATACACAGAACAGGGGACGTAACAGTCACATGTGAGCTGGCCACAAGGTGGGTGAGGTGAAAAAATTGGGTGGGCACACAAGCAGGACAAACAAAACGCAGTACCGTTAAAACCAGGTTTGTTTCATCTATATTACGGTAATGGGGGAAAAGGGGCTGAGTGGAACCAAAGCAAAGAAATGAACCAATGAAAAAGACCTAACCTATCTAGTCTAAACATGATCAGCTAAACTCTCTGCGATAAATACAGGGAGTGGTCCGCCCAGGTCTTACCTAGGGTATATAGACAGAGGTTATCTACGGGTAGTATGTAAACCTCAGGGTCTCTTACCTACACACTCTCATTGTGCGGTCCCCTTTTCCCTGGGACAACCGAAGAAACAAAAAATGAACAGTACAAACAACAGACAGAATACTTGATTTGTCTGAGTCAGACAAATCAAGTTATAAAGAAGCCAAACATTTAAGTCGAAACTAGTGGCTCCTAGATGCCGAAAAAGATACTCTACCCCATAATGCAAAAAGTGGCAAAATGAAATCGACGTATTAGAAGTTGGAAAGTAAATTCTCTGTAGAAAACTCTTTCCGTTGTGTTCCACTGTTTGGAAGCCCAGAGTCCGGCATCAATGACTTGGCTTATTAAGACATGTGAACTGAAGTGAGAAATGGTATAATATGGTAAAACAATAGAAAAAAACCATTAACTGCCTGTTGGTCCAATCATAATGTATCGGTACCTGGTAATCGTAAAAAGCCAACCTGATGTAAAGAGAACTCAGTGCCTAGCCTCTTACTGGCATTAGTCTAGTCTTTCCTTTTGTTATTTTCAACACTACCATTGTTCCAGGCTGGATTTCAAACTGTGAAAAGCAACAAAGGAGGAGCTTCTTCATGTAGGAATTCTCACCATGTCAAAAAATGATTGTGTTTAGAAAAATATGTTTATGTCTAAATTATAGGGTGCCCAATAGGTTGATTGCATTCGCATGGCAACCGGCAGACTGAGACGGGAGGGGGAAGTAGTGAAATTTAACTGATAGCCATAAAATTGTTGGAAAAGATGTTTTAGATTTCAATTGGATAACCTTGATAAATAAGGGTTAAATTGAAATAAAAATAAAATATTCCAACATTTGCTAAATCTGAATTTGGTTGTATTGTTTTCATAAGGCACCATACTATTGTTCATCACTTAGAGTCATTACACTGCAATAAGGAAACAAATGCTTGAATTTCAACATTATTTGAAGTAAATCTGTATCTGTTTGGTTGGATTTTGGGTGTAAATAAACATGACAGCTGTCACATTGGAATGCAGATACTGTAAATCAAAAACAAGTATTTATTCCTGTAAGTTTTGAGGAGAACAAAACCCTAGTAATCGCTGCTGTGAGATGGAGCCCTTACATCATTGCTGGAAGCTGGCCATCACAATGCAGCGGCTCCATTTGTCACATAGAAACACAGCGCTAACAGCTCCAGGGGGAAAATTGAGTGGATGGGAAAGAAACAAGAAAAATACTATCCTTGTGATCAGACATCTGTAATAGTGCAAATCCCTCGTCTTTACTTATCGCAGCTCAGACAACCCCGGAAGCTGTTATTTTGTTGGCTAAATTTTCCTCAAACCCCAACAGAAAATTATTAACTGAATAGGCTGTGTTGTGCAGAAGTAATTTATAGCTATATTTTATTAAGTAACTGCACTATAGCAATGGGATATTTCATTTTTAGCATGGTAAAGAAACCAGTTTGAAGTACATAAACAAAAAGGTTGACTAGATACTAGCTTTTGAATTGGCTAAATTTCAAAAATCTATTTGTCAAGTCAACAAAATATATATCCATATAGCATTCATGTATGTGTAGATGGTATAGAAACCACTACCTCAATAACCACCACAATTTTTCTTTCTTTAAAAAACAGACAAGATAAACTAAATGTCTTATTGATAGAGATATCATCAGACTTTCTACATGGCTCTTGCTCAGTTTGAGCAGCAAGGTGACAAACATCCGACTAGAAGCCAACAGTGTCACAGGGTGAGGTCAAGTTGGGGTTTTTGTCTTGTCATTTCCGTTTTATTTTGAAAGTAGTAACCTTCCTCTCGTTTCAGGTCACCAGTCGAATCGTCTCCCCTGATTCCTGATTGTGACCACCTGTTTCCCATTACCCTCATGTGTCTGAGTGTACGACCTAGTGTCCACCTAAGCCTTCCCACAGCCACAGTAATCGTTTTGCCTTGTCTTGGAACACTTAGCCTTTTTGTTTTTCCTCTGTTAAGAGTGAGTTTTCTTAGAATTAGTTTGGCGTTCTTTCGAAGCCTCTTTTGTTTTCCTCGGTCAAGAGAGATTTTGAGTTTACGCGTTTTGGCAGATACGCTCATAGTTCAGCGCCATTTATGTTTTGTTTTTGATCCACGAGACGAATAAAGACGTCAACCCTCTGCATCTGAGTCCTCCTTATAATCCGGCCCTGACAGTCATTGTTCAGTTAATTTACCCGGCTTGATTTACATCTTGCTTGCAGATCAACGCTGCAGGAAAGAGTGAGTACAGAAAACACACCAACATTTGAAATGCATTCCCAAAGCCATGACTTCAATCTCACCCTTCACTGTGGGGACAGCCACCACATCTCATCTCAACATCAGTTGGTCTCTTTGCCTCGTTCACCTGCCTAAATTTCAGCAACCCAGGAAATGTCAAGTGCTAGATTTACGCTGCGTGAAAAATCAAAAGATATTTTCCAATATTATTCTCAGGGAAGCCATTATACAATATTACCTCTTGTGTTGCCATGTTACTGAATTTGTATTCATAACCTGCCTGCCAAGCGCTCACATGAAAGCGATAAAACAGAGGTCATAAAGGAATCTTTTTGCTCTTTGCCTTTCAGATAGAATAACACAAAACACTTAAGGCAGAGAAAAGAGTAGAGTAAATTCAATACAGGGATTATAATATCTGACAAACAGTAAATATGGGCTGTGCCCGTTTTCAGTGGCTGCCTTTGAATAATGTTTTTAATTTGGCACTTAAAAGAAGACTACTTCTGGAACTTTAAGTGAAATGAAGCCAACAGCTAATGAATGAAAAGACAAAGAAATACTGTGCCAAAAATCTGAGTAAACATAAGCAGAGGATTGCAGGTGAATGTTGCAGAAATAGATCATTCCCTCATGCTATTTTAAAATCACCATCATATGTAGATGTCAGGTCAGGAGTAAGTTTGATGGTTAAGATACGAAAGACGTCACAGAGATGCTGTCGATCATTTTGGTTCTCAGTCTGCTTTTGTTCAGCGTTAAAGAATGTCCGCTCACAGATGAACGTTTAGAAGAACAGACTCATCATTCATTTAGCGTGGTCTTTTTCAAGCATCGGTAGAAGTCAGGTAGGGAGAGAAGCTGATGGAGACTCTCCTCCGCTTCTTCTGCATCCATTGAAAACGGAGCTGCAAACGGTGATTTCCTTCTCAATGACAGAAAAATCTTCACTGAATTGTTTCATGAGAGATGTGATCACAGACACATATTCTACCATTTTAGCAAAGAGCTTGGTATTTGGAAACGCGCATTTGATTTCGGTCAGTGAAGTGCGCTTTTGCAGTTGTGACTCGAAGAGACTGAGCTTTGCGTTGAAAGCTTTCATATGCGCCTACAGCTGTGATACCAGTTGCTCTTTGCCTTGTAATGTTGCACGATTTACCAGTTTTGCATGTTGACACTCAAGCCGCACATCCAATATCTCACGCTAATAAAACAATCCGAGCTGGTTCATCTCCAACCTTGCAGACGGCGCATCTGTGACGCTGATCGCTGCACGTAGAGCTCAAAGAATACATAAATTTCATATACTACAGTCAGCAACACGTTGTAAACTGATAAAACAGTCCTTACAGTCTGGAAAAATAGAATGGCCTTAGACATAATCTTAGTTGGGAAAGGAAGAGTCTGCAAAATGTTTGCATCTCTAGATTGTACTTTCATCAGTTGCCATACTGACAGCTCTACGGCAGCTTGCAGACACACTGGAATAGACGATCCCTTCACAAACTGGACACTATATTTTGAAAAGGGAAAAATGCATTCTTGTCCACAATAACCCTCTGAGTTGTAGCCGTAGTCTTATCCCTATGTGGGTGCTGCGTTATACCCTGCCTCGGAGGACCGCTGCAAAGATCAATAGAGACCACACTCAGTGAGACAAGAATCCAGGAAATTTAATTACGGGTTTATGATAAAGGACAATATGTACTTTTGATGGATGACACTGTTTAGGAGGACAATAAGGGGCCAGAGAGTGAATAAAGGCTTGAGCGGTTGACATAACCATGCAAGTCCCTTGAAACTTGTAATATTCCTCAGTATTTTAGGTAGTGAAGAAAACCGAATCTTACAATGATTCCTATTAGCTTTAAACTGTATGGCTGTGCTGGGGATCAAGAGGGAGGGACATTACATGTTGAGAAAGTAGTGATGGGCAACAAACAAGAAATCGGTAGGGGTTCTGGTTTAAACCAGGAAACAGCCAATCCCTGAGCTAAACAAATTGATTATATATTGAGAAAATGACAGAGTGATGCTGAAATATAAACACAGGACATTGAAATTTCTGGAGTCTCTTTATGGATGGATTGGGCAGCTAAATTGAGTGTCTGGTTTAGTCATGTGAAAGCTTAGTTTACCCTGTTGCCTTCTAGGCTCTTTTTTGGCCTTTTCTCCAAAAATAGAATAACCCTGATAAAAAAGTTAATTGCTCTCGAAATACTTTAATTTTCTGTTAAGATAAAGGAGAAGCCATGTGTAGAAATAGCACTGCTTTCCAGCATATCTGCGACATGTGTGATCAAACACATAAAATCCATCTTTGCGAGACATGGAATCACCCAGAACGTCTATAGTGACAATGGTCCATCATACAGCTGTAAAGAGTTCCAGGGATTTGCTGAAGAATAGACTTTAGACATGTGACCTCCAGCCCTCTGTTTGCACAGTCCAACGGTAAGGCAGAGAAAGGAGTGCACGTAATCAAACAGTTGCTCAAGACAGCAAATGACAGTAATTTGGATCCATGGCTGGATAGGCACTGACTCTTTTAAAGTCAGATCCACAAATCTTTCAACAAAGTAGCATTAATTCACCATTCAACTGGCTGCTTGCACATCCCATAACGGGTAGATGAAATCAAGCGTTCTGATTGGTTGAGAGTAAGTCACGGGATGTACTGCATTGAGCCATAATGTAGGGGAGGGGTAAGTTGTCACACTCTTCATAACAGAGGCGCTATCTCAAAAATCAAATAGCCACTTTGTGTGACTTCTTCTATAGTCAACTTCCTGTTCACATGTGGTCGAGGTCACTCTAATCTGAGGTTAGCACAATTTTCTTATTTTTCTGCTTAAAAGTAAAAAATGTGCACTTAACATTTTATGCAATACAACATCGTTAGATATGAATGTTAAAAATAATGATTTTGCACAAAATAGAGGAGACAGTAACGAGTCTTTTGATACCTTAGCTAAAGTGGTATGTTAAGCTAACCTTGAGATGTAGCATGTAACATTAACACACAAGTGGGGCAAGTCGTCACGTGTGACAACAGGAATTAAGGAAGGAAGATGGTTTGAAATTATCAACCAACGACAGAGCATGGCAGTACACCACCTGACATAATCTTAAAGGCAGTCAGGCAGGTATAGTTGCAGAACAAATCAATCAGAAGTACAGCGAAGGATTTTGAAATAAATTACCGTACTCTGACTCGGTATTGTCAAAAGATGACCAGAGAAGAAATGGAAAGTCAGACAGCCATGCCAAAAACAATGGTCGGTTATACAAAGCCAAGGAAGATTTTGTCACCTGATTTGGAAAAGCAGCTTGCCGAGTATATCATTAGGTCAGATGACATTTATTTTGGTCTGTCGCCAAATGAGGTCGGAAAGCTTGCCTACCAGTTTGCTGTGGCACACAAGCTGAAGTTTGCGCCTTTGTGGGCAGAAAAAGAAAAGGCCAGTAAAGAGTGGTTTACAGGCTTCTTAAAGCGGCATACAACGCTGTCACTGAGAAAGCCAGAGGCTACTAGCCTTGCCAGGTCAAGTAGCTTCAACAGAGAGAATGTTAATGCCTTCTTTGATAACTTAGAGAATGTGTTAACCAAATATGAGTTTGGATGCGGAGACATCTAGAATGTTGATGAAACTGGGGTCACCACTGTACATAAACCAGAGGAAGTGGTGGCCAGACGTGGATTCAAACAAGTAGGGTTACTGACCTCTGCTGAAAGGGGAAGCCTTGTCACACTGGCATGTGCCGTTTCAGCCACAGGAAATAGTATACCTCCATACTTTATTTTCCCCCGTGTCAACTTCCGCGACCATTTCCTGATCAACGGGCCACCTGGCAGCAAAGAAGGGGCAAATTCTTCTGGATGGATGAAAGACACGCACTTTGTTGACTTCCTGAAACATTTCAGTACACATACAAAGTGCTCAAAAGAGAAGCTCTGTTTACTCCTTTTGGGCAACCACGAGTCTCATCTGTCCATTGATGGACTCAATTTTGCCAAAGAAAATGGCATAATTATGTTGTCATTCCCACCCCACTGCTCACATCGGCTCCAACCATTAGACAGGTCTGTCTACGGACCACTAAAGAGGCACATCAACAGCGGCTGTGATGCCTGGATGAGGAACAAGCCCGGGAAGACAATGTCAATTTATGACTGGCTGGCGTTCAACCTTACAACAGATATATATTTCTGGAAACCGAGTTTGCACCACCCTACGTCACAGATTGCCCCATTCAGAACCCTGCTCTGCCTAGCAATGATTCTGCTATCACCAGCTCACCCCTACCCAGCATTGCTATTGCTTACAGCGTGCTACCTACTCCAGAGGACATCCGGCCATATCCAAAAGCTGGCCCCCGAAATCCAGCCAGCAAAGGAAGAAAACAACGCAAATCAGCAATTCTTACTGATACGCCAGTGAAGCAGCAACTAGAAAGAAAAACAGTCGTCCAAAGGAGACCTGGGTGAAATGTGTTAAATGCAACAATTGGGCCCATGTTGATTGTACCTCCGGCCAGGCCATTTATGTGTGCCAGAATTGTGACTCTGAAGATGAGTCTGTTTTGTTCAGAGGTTAAGTTATCTGCAGCAAAGTTAAGTGGTGTTTTGATTGAATAATTGTTTTTCCAGATTCTCCAGGGACAATAGTTTATATATCTAGTTCTGGTTGGAAATAAAATCAAATAAAATAAAAAAATCTATATTTACAATTTAGTAGTTGTGCTCATATTTTTTTAAAATCTATTGTGACAACATACCCGCCGATGGGGCAAGTTGTCTCAAGTGCACTCTCTCTATTGTACAGTATACAACTCTATAATCAGATAAGATATGAAAATGTTATGAATACAACATATGTGCCCAAGATGGCCTTCTTTCATTTGGTATGACATTTATACCATTGTGTTGTATGGTGCTCAGTAGATGTTAGATAGTGTGAAAAGTGTTTTGTTTTCTGGCAGATAATAGCCATTATGTAGTGCACACCGCTTCGTTCACTCCTTTTATTTCAAGGATGAATTTAACTTCAATATGGTTTGGAATCTCAACCATTGTTTCAAAGCATTTTAAGTTCTGTACACACATTTTCTGATGTGCCATGTTTTCATTTGGAGGGAAGAAGAAGCCATTTTTATTGCCAAGTATTATTTTACACATACAGGAAATTGTTCTCTGCATTTTACCCATCCCACACAGTGGGAGCAGTGGGCTGCCTTAGGGGCGCCCAGGGAGCAGTTGAGGGTTAGGTGTCTTGCTCAAGGAACATATCGACATCTGACATGGAGCCAACCCTTCGGTTCACAGTGCACCAGAAGCGGAAGTTGTTGATTTTTCTCTATTAACAAAAGTGAAGATTCATTTTTTACAGTTTTTTTCACGTCCCAGTAACAACCCCTTTCAACTGTAAAAGCCAGCACAAAGTAATCCTTTGTTAAAATTGTTACTTATTACCAAAGTCTAGAAACTTAGCACATAAAAGACAAAGCACAGGCCTTTCCCCATGTTTGATTTCAAAAGTGAACACTGTAGTTTATCTAGGACAAATAGTAAAGCAGAGATGTTATGCATTTCAAATCATCAAATAAAACAACTTGCTATTTAGCCAAGACTGCCACCTACAGAAAGTTATGAGATGATCATTGGACACTCTGTCCCAGTCAGGATGAATCTTTTCCCATTAGTATATATCATGAAACAAGTAAACATCATATCATTTGATAAACAAAAGGGGTCTTTTATACCTGCATTTATATATATAAATGCAGGTATAAAAGACCCCTTTTGCATGCTCTCTGTCACGAACCAACGCTCCTGTTCCCCAGAATATTGAGGCCTGAAGACCGGGATCCCAAATACCTCTCTGTTTACGGGTGCGTTGGTTTGTGCCATTCGGGATCAGCTCATTGAGTGGGCACGGCCACTCCTCCCGACGCACCTGTGTCTCACTAACCCTAACCCTGACGGTGCCTTTGCCCATCTACGCTCTCCTGGATTTCGACCATCTGCCTGTTTACTGGACACGACTACGCCTAACCCCTGTTTGCCTTTGTTCAATAAATCTGCGCTCTGCGCTTGGGTTTACTCCTGTCTCTTGTGGTGCGTTTCACTGTGTTTTTTTTCATATTAATTTGATTTGCGTTCTTGATGTGCTGTTTAGTTACTGCTCGTAATTATTATTATTCGGACAAACTTCACGCACGTGTGTGATTTTTATGTAATCAAAAGAGTGGAATGTAATGGCAAAATATAATGATGCCATAATGTTTTATTAGATTAATGTCTAAAACCAATCATGACTTTAATTCTGAGGAAGTTCAAAGACACCAGCTGTGTGGGAACTATCTGAGCAGGAGAATCTCAGAGCACCTCTCCTCTTTGATCCCATTTGTCTTTGCATAACACTGCTGTATGGAGGAAGGAGAAGGTGTGAATTTCTTTGGCTATTGTCCTAGATCTAATCAAACATCTGTTGTAAGCACCTTGAGTTCGCTTCAGCTCTGGGACGTCCTTGCCTGTCTCAAACTCTTTAGCATAACAAAACCAAGGTGTTAACCCTGTCGATGTATAAATATAGCCGTGTTCCTCTCAAACATTAAGAAGAAGCTTGCCACTGCCTGTCAATGTATAGCTGTTGCAGACCTCTTCTTACTTGCAAGAAATAAACGGAAATTACAACTGATTCCCGATTGCATGAGAAAATCTTCCACAAAACACCGGCCGATTCATAAGCAAGTGTGATGGCCTCAACTACCCACTTGTGGGCTTCGCCTGGTCCGACGTCAGGAACGGGGGAGGACAGGGTGCCACGAAGGAACCTTGATAGTAGACAGGGATAAACCTGTGGAAAAACGTTCCTGCAGGAACTCCTGTACTGAACCGACCGTGCAGTTAACTGGGTCCAGCTGTCGTTCCCCACACCAAGTGGTACCATCTACCGGCATACGCCTTCCTTGTAGCGGGGGCTCTGGAGTGGAAGATGGTCTCCACGACCTCGGTCGAGAGACCAGATCCTCTCAAGGGCCACGCCCATAGTCTCCATAGCCCCGATTGGAATCTCCAACCTGCGAGGAGTGACATAAGGTCCGCGAACCCTCCTCGGGTCGGCCAGAACGGGGCTACTAACTGTAGGCCCCTTGGCCCTGAGCCACCCCTGCAACGGTCTCAAGTGTAACAGGCCGCAAAGGATCGCGTAGGATGCCGCTGCCAGTAGACCTAACAGTCTCTGAAACTGTTTCACAGTGAGTGGCTGGCCTAGCTTGGCCTGCAGAGAGGATCGAAACTACTCGAGCGGGAGACCGATGTGCCCGCATCATGGTCGAATCCCAAATAATGCCCAATGTACTTCTCGCTCCAATACCAGAGCCTGCTGGAGGTCTACCACAGTGGGTAGCGCCACCTGAATTGGATGGCGTAGCCTTCGTCGCTTGGCTGGTTGTGGAGAATGCCTTTGGGATCCTTTCTGCTAAGTGGAGGATGTTAAGGCATGTCATTGAGCTCCAACCAGAAGTTGCGTAGAAGTGAGTTAAGGCTAAATGTATCTTGCATAACATCCTGCAGAAGACAACCCACCGGTTGAAAAAGTGGAGCCACTGCCATATCTGGGAAGAATTGCTATCAGGTTGAGGGAGACTTAATAAAGTGCATTTATTGTAACTTTCTTTAAACATGAACATGAGAAAAATCTTAATTTAACAATAAAATATCTGAAACACTGGTTTGTTACCTGGAAAGATTAATTCCAATGTTTCCAAAGTCAGTACCACAGTGCTGGCTTCATGAATAATTTTGTGAATCTGAAATCTAACCCATTCTTTTGCTGGAGTCTCAATCTTTCCAGGGAAGCAGCCAGGCTTTGAATGAATACTTAGTCTTGCGATGGTGGCTGAGCAGAAGAGGCAATTTTTAAGTCCTCCAGCAGCTGCTCTTCAATGTCCCTCTCACTTTCCATCTACCTTTTCTTCTTCCTGTATGAAATGGAAACATATATTGTGAAACTATTGCATTCCATCGTTACAATACCATGTACAGTTACTATTTTTCATAGTGAAATGAATATCATGAATGCATATATTAAAATCATAGCAATACCATACTCAGAGGACTGATCTGGATCATCTTTCTTGTATCTATCTTGTACTTTGAGAAAGTCAGGACCACTTCCTAAGTGACCCAGCGGAGTGGGGTCCCCAGAACATCTGGTCCCGGGCGGACCTCGCTTGGTTTGGCGAGTTTCCCGATCCCAGGGCGTGAGACTGGCTGACCACCTCCAGGCCGTATATGGCGACCCAGCCGGGCCACAGTGATCGCCCCTTGTCTGTTTTGTCTCTGGTTCCGCCCTCCCCTAAGGACTGTGTGTAATTCGGTCCTTGAGGGGGGGTGGGGGGGATTCTGTCACCATTTGAGCTTTCTTCCTGCTTAATTTTGTAGTGTCTTGTTCCTGGGGCTAGCTTCACTTCCTGCCTTGTCCTGTGATTGTCTGCAGTGTCTGATTGTTTCAACCTGTGTCCAATCAAGTGCACCTCTCTTGTGTATTTAAGCCCTGTGTGCTTGGTGCCCCTTGTAGCGTCATTGTTTACTGTTTGCATGTCGTCGGTGCATGTCCCTGGTCCCTGTCGGTGTTTTGCCACGTTTTGGAGTTAAGAACTCTGCGCCTGGCTACCTGCACCATCCACCTCACAACAAAGTTTATGGATATGAATTATTTTGGGATATGCAATATGATTGCAATTTTCAGACCATTTTATGAGAATATATTAGTGGGAATACAAGTACGCTACTTTAAAGAACAAAGAATGTTTTATTTGACAGAATAGTTAGATCTTAGAATCGGAATGGGCTTTCTGTGCTCTTAACTATTGCGCAAAAAATGAAATGACTGAAAACTAAAGCAGTTTAAAAAGGAATCCTGTTAAGATTGTTTTCTTCAAAAGGTGTTGAATATTGGTATACTCAGGTTTCAGTTTGGATTTAGGTACGCATGACTGCTAAAATTCCAAATTTGTATCATTACAAAGCCTGCATTGGATTGTTCATCAAGGAGCAGTCAAGAGTGCAGTGTGAAGAGAGGGAAAGAGTGGTTGACCCACACTTTTCAAGGACATTCCTGAACAATTAACTTGTGGTTTTTGCTATCTACACCATTAGTCTTAGGGGTTTGGAAAGAGCCATTGATTTTGGATGCCAGCCACTCTCATTTTATGGAAATTGCACTAAATGACGGGGAAACAAAAACAAATTGAATTTTCTGAGCTGTTACTTGTAATGTGAAATTAGATATGTGTCCATGTGTGACTGAACAAGCCAGCCATAGAGACAGAAAGAGCAATGGTGCAGTTTGGGTAGGCTGCATGCCATAGAAATATTGTCGAGTGCTATTGCTACAGGGGAAATATATATAACACTTAAATACAGGTATATCATTTAATTATTTACTGGTCATTTTGTTTTGTATAATTTGGACATATAAGGATGTACAATTACCAGTATTCTGTGTCTTTTTGTTACAGAGAAGATGCTTTGATATGGTAGGAATCTGAGCAGAAAAGCATGCCTGCTGTAGAAAGTATATATACATATCATGACTAATGGTAGAATTATAGTTTAGTTTTGTGTGTTAGATATTATATCCGTTTAGTATAAAAATGTCTGTATTATGAAGGAAACATGTTGTATATCTCTTTAGAGTAGGGGTGTCCTCACTTTTTCGGATTGTGAGATGCTTTTTGGGTAAGGGGAGTTTTGTATAACAAGTATGCGTTTTGGAACAGGGGATGTCGCATGATCGAAGATTGAAGAGCTCTCTATCAACTGATTTTGACTATATAAAATGAGTTGGGCCAAAGGTGTAATCATTGAATGAATTGTGATATTGATACGGTTAGGGTCTGATCAGTTGTGAGGGATTCTAGGTCCGGTTCAAAATGGAGCCAGAAGAGAATGTAATAAAATGCCTTGGCATGGAGGAACAGCACTCATGACCAAACTGGGTGGAGTTACTTTGAGATGAACAGTTACTGTACAGCCAATCACATATGGCTGTAAAATCAATGAACAAATCCCGTAGAATGCAAAAAGGAGGAGAGACCGTCACCAATATCTGGAGATCCATTTTTGTGGCCATATTAGAGGGGAAGGAGATTCTCTATTTTGCAAAATATTACACTTTGTAACTGTATTTGCTTCTGTTAGTCATTAAACCCTTTTTGATTTTTAAACTCAAGCTCATTGATTTGCCTTTTTTTTGCCAAAGTGAGCTGCGCCTTTGTTCAGGAAAGGTTGATCCCACAACCTTCAGGTACTTAACTGACGGCATCTGGTAAATGGTTGAGAGAGTCTACGAGGGCTTAAAATGGTGTATAAATTAATTGGACAGCACTTTGCTGCCACATGTCACAATAACAACATCAAAAGATATGATGTACAATTGTTGAAGCTTATTAGGGTCATTTCTCGAGCAGAACCACACCTTTTTCAGTATTCCCGTAAATACCTCCCTCACCCACTGTTAGCGTCCTGTGTACACATTCCAAACCCCAACTCCTTTTCCTTTCTCTTTCCACCTTTTTTATACGTTCCTGAAGAGGTTCGTCCTCCCTGGGCACCACGGCTGATCCTGCCGAGCTCAAGCCGGATCTGGGTAGAGTAATTTTGGCTACCTAGGTTACACACGATCATACTGCTCAAATATTGACAACTACCACCAAACTTCTGTTTCTGCTTTACATTTCAGTCTCACAAAAAACCCAGAACCCTCTGATTTCATGGTTTCTGCCTGGAGGGGCCCCTCCGAATATCTTTCCCTCAAATGCAGTCGCGGTTAACATGTCACACTATCAATGATGCAGCGCCTTTGACCTGTAATTGTAGTTCCCTCCATTGGGTGAATCAGTGTAATTTTAACTGGCTCAGCATCACATCTTGTCTCTGTGCATTTTAGTCACAAAATATATAAATCATGTTTGAATACCTTAAAAACAGATTAGAAACTGATGCATGTTTTAATGCACTCACATGAAAACTGACCACTTAATTTGCAGAAAGCTTTTTAATCACCTGATGATGTTGATGCAACTTGACTTAATTAAACCCTAAAATCAAATCTGCCTTCAACCGATCACAATTTTAATGATGTAGAGAGTAAATCCTCTGCTGTGGCTTGCCGGTCTTCCTCTAATGTCCGAAGGGAAGAGTAAATGCTGTCTCAATGCTTCATTTAACATCAACAGCATTGATGTATGAGTGCCTTCTGCTCCAACAAGTTATTCACTGCATACCCAAGAGACTCTGCATGAGGTGCCATGGTTGTGGCTATTGTGATTAAACGAACCAGTGACATTGCTATGTAGTCTCTCTTTACATGTTAAAGGGTCAGTTCCACTCAAGCACAAAAAAAAGAAAGGCGGGTGAATATAATTTCTGCTGTTTTGATTTCAATTCATTTTATTGTGTATATAGCCCAAAACCGCAAATTACAAATATGCCTTAGAGGGCTTTAGAGTCTGTACACATATGATATCCTCTGTCCTGAAACCCTTACATCGGAAAAAAATGAAGAAACCTTAGGGAGAACGTCAGAGGAGGGATCCTTCTCCTGGGATGGACAGACTGCAATGGATGTCACATGTACCGCGTCTGTAAGAAGCTTCTGTTCCCCATGTGTGGTCCTCTATAGTCTTTATTCAATTCTGATTATACATTAAGGCCTCGTCTTTCCCCTCCAGTCGTGCCTCCTAGCACACTTCAGACTTGTTGTCTGATCCGTTTCTGCCGTTTGTTAGGGAAAAAGACACAATTAACGTTAGGATGGGATATAGCTTAGGCTAATTACGCTGCATCCAACCACGCCCTGCAGCCACAGCATGTTTTTACATCCTTATCCTAAATCAACCTGTTACAAACGTTCAGAAGGCAAGACACCTTTAGCATCTGCAGGTTGTGAAAACCCATCTGCTTCTGTAGTAGATAGTAAAACAACTGAGATGATATAAAGAGCAATGTCCTGGATGGATTGATAACATTACCTATATATATTTTACCATTGTTTTCTTTGTAATGTATCAAAAATGTACCAAATTATATTTTTTGTACCAACAATCTATGCTACTTGATTGTTATAGGGTGTAAGCATTTGACCATAAGCAACGTACATACAATTTTAGTGCTAAAAAAATAGTCATTATTAACACTATCCAAACTCTGAAATGGGATGGATTATATAAACCCCCACATAGAGTTAATATTAACACTATGCAAGTTAAATCTACACTTTGGGTTTTGCTGTGTATATTTACACAGAAGTCCAATATGGAGGGAAGATAAAATTAGTTTGCCCTATTATTTTTGGTTAGTAGTTGTGTTAACAGTATCAACAATGTCATAACTTACTACATAACGTACTTCTTTACAAGGTTGTCGGGATCTTCATTTAAGTCATACTTCAATGTTTCGATTCTGTGGGAGACCAAAAATATCTAAATATATTTAGATATTTATATATGTATAGATTCCTTCTTTTTGAAAAAAGAACATAGATGTTTCACATAAAAAATCCCTTCACATCATTGACAAGGCTTTTCACATTCAACTTAGTGAAGTTGATGCATTACATGTCTGTTGTAGTACTAACAGATAAAACTTTCCTCGTTGCATAGGGCACTATAAACAGACACCTCCCACTTGTCAATCGACAGCTTCTTCACACCAGTTGTCCACGACAATTATGTTTCTTTCAAAATTCACATTATCTTTCTTTACTAATTTTTGAAAACACATTTACAGTTACAGATTGGAGCATATTTAGTCCGTATAAAGCACCTTTGTTGGGAATAATGAGTTGTCACGGCAACACCATAACACGAAGCAAAACGTTTTTAATGATTTTTAATCACCAAGGCCGTGGGATTGTTTTGTCATAATTTGAAGTGGCTGTACCTTTCTGGACGCCATTGAAATCTAGAAAGTGCAAAAAATAGATTAAATATTCACACTAAAAAATGTATAACTGACTCCCTGTTCATTTTAGAGAATGCTCCCAAGATACTTTATTTTAATTCTCCCTGTTATACACATGTCCAAAAATAGTCATACATGTAGGTCAAACAGGGCGCGCGGGATACTTCTTAACAATCTGAGGTTTATTACATAAAAGGGCTAGGAGAAGCTCATCAAAGTGTAAAACGTTTGCATTTTCCTATGCCAATAGGTGGTGCAATCATTTTTGGCCAGAATAAAAAATGTTCCTTGGACATTTGACATTTTCAAGAAAAAAGAAAATTGACGCCAGTCCACGGCCAGGTAGTTGTATGAAAACTCTTGATCACACAGGTGTCAGGATCTTTTTGCCCAAACTTGAAATCGATCTGGTTTAAACTCTGAGGGTTTGTTCATTTACTAATCAATAATACGAGGGAAATTGAAAATAATAAACTCAGCGAATGACTGCAGCGGCCACTAATGTTCAGATATTCTGAAAAAATTACGGTATGCTGATGGACTCAATTCGAACATAGATTTGGTTAGGACTAGCCAATTTCTTTTGAAGTTAGTCTTTAACGATTAGACCACACCCCTTACAAACTTCATTGGTCCATAATTGTGATGAATGATGAAATATCAATAAGCTTTTCTTTTTCACAATCAGAGCCAGAATCTGGGAGGAGTTTGCAAAAATTGAAAATGGCGGAAAATCTAGTTAGGTGCATTTGCATACCATAATTGACTTTTTTGTAGAGCATGTCGAAGAGCACCTCTGTGCAAACTTTCAAGTTGATCGGACATCGGAGGAAGAAACTGGCCTAGTGTGGTCTTTTTTAAATTTCTAGAGGGCGCTATAGAGACATTTCTTTATACACAAATGTGAGACCCAAAAATTATCAAATTTTTTAACAGTCCAGATGTCCATGGCAAATTTAACAACTTTTTGAATATGATAAAGGCCCCAAGAGACAGAATAGTAATGAGAATAATAATTCCTTAAATACAATAAGTGAGGTGCACATTTTCTGGTGGAATTACGGAAATAAGATGGTACCCTGCTGTGGGGCGAACTCACGGAAACTTGTTTCTCTACTGAGAAAGGCTAAACATCAAGGCAGATCATGTCTCCCACTCTGTACAGGACCTGCAGTGGGGGGAGTCTGATGGGAATGTTTATTTAAAGAGGCAGCTGTAGTGGTGTGACGTAGCTGTGTACTAGTTGAAGTAGTGTTTTGGGGCACTTGGTACACATGGCACGGTTGGGTGCTTCAAACACTATTGAGTACACCTTGCAGATGTTGACAGATGTTTATCACTCCCATCTCCCCCAGCTAGTCTTGTATGCAGTTAGCAGACTTGGTTGACGGGTCTGAAGGCACTGCTGTTTATTTGGTGGGGGGTCGGTGGTACTCCGTGGAAGGCCTCCTGACTGCTATGCTCTAATGGATTAAAAGGTAGCGGGAAAACACTTTTGTCATTAGTGTCCAATTATGTGAGTGCTGATTATGTGTTAAAAATATATATTTGATATGTTTTCTTTTCAGTAGGTAGAATAGGGAAGGTTGAAGGCACAACGTATTGTATTTTCTGTTTTGTGGTACGCAGGATGTTACATTAAAAGGCTTAGGAAATTATGGCAAAACTAAAGGATACAACTGCTGGACCACAGCTACGCTGTAATAAGGGATGCATACCGCTCTTCCCTCCATGCAGCTTTGGGGCTCCCTGATAACTGTGTGGTTCATCTTATCCTAACTTACAGGCAGAAATTACAATCATCAAAGCCTGCAGTCAAGAGATGGACCACTGAGGCAAAACTTGAGCTATAGCCCTGCGCTGACTGCACTGATTGGAGTGTTTTTGAGGCTGAGCCGTACTACGTGTTCAGGGCAGCAACAAACAAACCGCTCTCCACCCTGAGCGAACCAGGGGGGGTTGATATCCAGCGCCACTGATGGATCGATGATACCCAGGAGTGGGTGCTTAAAGAACTGAAGAGGGGCGTGGAAGACCTGAAACACAAACCCATCTCTCTTCTATAAAGTGGCACAATTTGTGTCCCCACACAAGCACTGAAGCTGAGCTCCCACTCAGGAGCTGATGTGTTATTTCAACAGCAATTCATAATCAAGGAATTGTAAGGTGAAAAAAAGGTTATGTATTTGACATTCATGCTATTTGGGAGGTTCAAAAACTATATACAAATACGACTATTTAGTTTTTTTTAAAGAAATGTCAACTTATTACAGTATTACATCATTACAGTATTTCCCAGATTATTTTCTGGGGCCCTAATTATTGTAAAATGACGAACCATAGCTTCCCAAGTCCTATCACACACCTATAATACATTAGAATATTCACATATAGCCACGTATTGTTTTGAATAGGTGTAGCAGTGATTTTAAACAGAATCAAGTTTGATAAATCAAAACTTTCAAATGTGTTTTATTGAAAACATATACACGTTGAATATTTTACTAATTAGATCAAGTACATGCATTTAAAGGCTTAACAGGCTGTTTCACACTTTTCTTTTGCTCAACTCAATGTTTGGTTACTATTATGAGAACAAAACGAATGTCCAAGCTCTCTCATGTGGCTAAAAGATGCACCACAGCTACATGTTGAACTAAATACATTCATTTGGTGACTTCTATTAGAAGAAAAAATAATTGTAGTAATTTTGGTTGCTTCAATCCTGAATTAACTGAATTCAAAGTTGCAGAACAAAGGTAATAGATTCAAAGTAATTTTTCTTTAATACATTATTCATGGTACTTGAAAAGAGAAACATTTTATTATTGACACTTCCATCTCAATTGTGCATGGTTGTTAGTTGGTGTGAAGCTAAATTATTGACGTCAATCTAATTATTAATGTCAACAAGATCATTCAGAAACAAAAATAAACACCCTGGAATCACAGGCCCATGTGCATCTGCGGTTTCTTATTTGACACATGTTTGGAAAGCCTGTGCTGAACCCTGAGACTTTATGGGGTAAATACAGAGTCACTGGCAGGGAAAGTCAATATCCACCAAATATCAGGACTCTCAGCTTACACATTTATACTCACAAAGATCCAGCCTCTCAAAATGCCATCAAGGTTCACTGATGGAAAGAAAAGGAAATGAATTCCTCCCAGGTAAATATGAAACTTAAATGTTTCACTCCTTCCGCCAACACGCTTTACATTACTGTCGTCTGTCCTCCTTGTCACAGCAGTCTGAGTGCAATACAGGACATCATTTACATAATGTGTTGTATCTTTTCAGTCGTCCTCTCTATGCATTCCATGATAGCGACTCAGAGGCCAACCCACTGAAAGGATCCCAGACAGAAGAAAAAAAAAATCATACAACTAAATGGTTTCCCTCAGCCTCAGCTGCACTTTCCCACTCAAGTGGCACGTCATATTATCAAAGATTGTAACAGGACATTGAGAAATCTTTAAAAAACAAAAGTTTAGTTTTAATAAATAAGTTGAAGTTAAGGGTCTCGGGTCAAACTAAGCAAAATATGTTTGTAAAGCAAACATTTCTGGCAGAGGAAAAAAACACTGCAACAGAGCTCTCTGTCAGGATAGCTAGGTCAATAGATGTCATAGCCACAGAACGAACAACATAAATGACAATTCATTTATTAAGTGTTGTAACAATAATATGGAGAAATCACAACTCATTTGAATAAAACCAGCAATGGATATAATTGACTAACACTGATAAAAGAAGTAGTAAGAGTGTCAGCAACAGTAGTGTGACTATTAATAATACAAGAGTATTATCAGGAACAAACACCGTCCAGATATAACCACCATCTGATAGAACCATCTTCCAAAGAAGACTTCAGGAAAGATGCCAAGTCTGTAATGTGCATGTTTGTTATTAATTGTAATTAAATAGCAAATAGCTGTATGGTATTATAAGCTGCTTAAGATAAGGTGGGGCCTGACCCGCAAGAGCTTAATTAGTGAGCTGGATGGCTCCGTCCAGCTTGATTAATAAATATAATGGGATAGCACTTTACTGCAACGTGTCATGTCACCATGATGGCATCACAATATTTATATATTTTACTCCCTGATTTGAACTTCTTTCATTTTACAATGTTTGTACTTTTTTGTCAAAACAGCTTTATTGAATAAAATAGTTCATAATATCTGTTTGTCACAACGGGTGAGTTGGCGGAAGCAGGACTCAATTGCAGAGTTAACAAAAAACAACTTTTTTAATCAAAATCCAAAATGCCTCGGGGCGAAACACGAGACATACACCGTAGTACGACATTCAATGATGCGACGAGGGGAAGAGACAAACATTGTCTCCCCCACCTTCCCAGTGTATTTAAGCAATCACAGGGGGGTGATGCTAAAGCAGACACAAGAGGCAGGAAACTACAAAATAAAACAGGACACAAACCCACACTGTGGGCTGTTTTTTGTTCCATCTTTAAACCTTAATGTTTCTACGTTACATTAATAGGACAGTCTGAACCAGACTTCTTGTTTACTCCTCTATGCTTTCACTGGATATACCGTTTTTAAGGTCACATTGCAATGGTTTGTGGGTAATTTCCTTGGCCAAAGTCAGCATCTAATGCAGACTTACAGAAAGGGTTCCTAAATACCTGCCATAGAGCCTTCACACATTGATTTGACAATGGGATGGAAACAAACCCCTTAGGGGGGGAGTGGGATCCACTCCTTGCTGGGTCTCTTCCGCTTTTCCCCATGGTTTGCATGGAAACGTTTAGCAATAGTGGTAGCGTGTCGCTAGGGTGATCCCCTGCTCTACTAGTCAGCATGTGAAAGCCCATGATTCATCCTGTAGCTACGGTGAGTGAACTGTTGTTGTACTGTATGTGAGTCAGCAACAAGGCTTCAGTTATTATTAGCGACCAAATGGAGGTTTCTGCTATAAGTAAAAATAAAAACTCACAATAACTTAATTTCTGTCTTGTTAGCCCGGCTTATTTCATAACTGCAAAGTATAGTTAGAGAGAAAGTTAGCTTGTATTGGCAAAAAGTGTGAGAACTTTGGGCTTGACTCCATTATAAAATAAAAAAAAATGTCTTTAATCAATTCACAAAGTTGTTTATAAAATGTAATTAATGGTGATTTCCTTTCTCAGTATTGAACACTTTGGGGCTCTATACATGGCAGCCTACTTGGTAAGTCAATCAATGAGACCTTATGTCTTCATCTGACTGCTGTGGATTTGCACAGAGCTGCCCGTCTCCGTGGTTCAGATACCTAGTAACGTTCTCCATGGGTGGCTCCCTTTGAAGTGGGTAATGTTATGCAAGATAAAACTGGATGATCCCCTTAGGAAGATGTAGTTATAGTAAACAGCACTCAGTGGGATATATATTTGTCTCTCGTTCTGAAGCTGACAAATTGCACCACAGTTCAAGCACAGGGCGCGTTGTTTCAGCAGTCACGAGGCTGCCGCCGACCCAGCCTGAGAAATAACAGACTCCCACCCAGACATGTTCAAATACTCTGTGGGGATGGCCGTGGCCTGTGCTCAGCTGCAGGCTCAGCCGTGTGGGAGTGGTTCAGGGGAACGCTGCCATGATGAGAGTCTGATTGGCGCAGCTCGAACTTGTTGCTTATCACGCTTCACACCGCAGCTCTGTTCAGAAGGAAAACACACAATCCCCCAAGGACGACGGAGACGCTAACGCAAGCCGAGCAGCGCGACGGGGCGTTTGGCGGACTCTGGGCGTGTGGGAGTGCCCGACAGTCCATATTTTGCGTTTTAGTAAAGAAATAAAACCCCTCGTTTGAACATTAACAGGGTGAAGCAACCGTCTGTGCGTGGGTGGACCCCCTGCTGGCAGCAAGAGGGCTATACAGAATCTTTGTCAATGCAGACATACTGTCTCTAAATCAGCTGATGGACAGCTGAGTCAGACTGAAAAGCTCTCTGGCGTTTCATAACATTTACTGATGTAATTGTGTGTTCACGATGCATGCATATGTGGGGACTTACCATGTGTTGATTCTGCACCAGTCAGTCTACACAGTTACAGGCACACCCAACTAGTCACCCTATCAAGTAGGTGTGCTTGTCTGTTCAATGTTTCAAGATGAGTAACAAATGATTTGCTAACAAAGTTTGTAAGAGCATTCAGAATTCTTTTATAATATATTTTACTCTGACCCCCTGAACAGGAACCATCTAATTCAGTGCCCACCTGGAACATTTCTAGTTTTTGTACCACGAAACCAGTTGATTTTTGCACTGCAAAAACACCTACTTCCTGTCCAAAAAATACCAACCTTCCAATCACTCAGTGAGATACTTATTCTGAAGCCCAGCTAGGCCACCTGGTACTGCACACCTGTCAAACGCTTTTGGAAAGTAATTATTGAGGTACTTTCTTCTTTCCTGAGCGGCCACATCCTATTACCCCCCTTCATCACCAATCAACATGAACATAACGAACACAAGATTACTCCTCGCCAAGAGAACCGTCCCTGTGACCTCAAAATCAAGAAATGCCACACACTCGAAAATCCTGAATAAAAGATGACATCTCTATGGCAAATATAGCCATCTCTATTAAACAATGCACATTTGATTGTTTGCATCTGTATTTGTTCCTACACAATTGTCAGAATCCACATACAATAAAGATAAATACAAACAATGTATGTGTACATTCATGCAGAATCACAAATAATGACAAACATACATTCTTAGATACATGAATATATACATGCACACAAACATATTATAAAAGACAATAAAGATGATGGTAATGATCCTGACTCATTTGATTGCAGTAATAACAACACAAAAAACGTATACATTTATACATATAATCGATATTTTTTATGTTTCTGCTCCTCGTAGGAAATATATCCAACATACTGCACGTAGATCCAACTATTGTCAAGAAAACATTAATTGTTTTTATACATTGACTCCTTATTCACGGATAAATAAAGTGACTCACAGCTGCCAGTCAGTCTCAACAGTTCCCCCTTTGAACATTAGCATTGTCACGGAGGTGGGGTTCTACCAGTAACTAAACCTCTTTTGTCCCTCCAGATGTGTCCATTCACGACTCCATCTATTCAGCTTCCACACTACTAGTTACAAAAAACAAAGTCCACCCCCAGTGCCTCCAACAAAGTGATGATTACATTGTGGTCTTGGCATTTGAGCCAGCCCGCTTGCCAAGTCGGCCCAAAACTCAATGCTCACCCCGTTCATTACCTCCCATAATGATCCTATTTAGAGACAGCGGGGGCCAGCCTCGGCCCAGGGCCCCGGCAATAATCCCCCGCATTAATTAGATGGCCCCCGGAGACAGCTGCTGCATTGGTGGGCATGCTGACGGGCTCTCTGCGTATTGTTTATGGCCGGCTGTAAAGCAGTGTGAGAGGTGGGGGAGATCAGGGAGATGAGGAGAGAAAGTGGCTGCTTCGCTCTGCCTTCCGCTTTAAAATAAAAATATATATATATTTTCTTCCAAACAGTATCGAATTTGTGCTCAATTCAAATTCACGTGCAACCGTCCAGGACATCACAATAATGTGTACCCTGCATTATGATTTAGCCTCAAATATATATATATACAGAAGTAACCTCAGATTTTCTATATAGTAGTCAACTGACTTTTAAATCAAATAAAGATTTAACGATTAAAACCAATAAGTAACTAATGCAGAGTACATAGCAAAAAGCTTTTTCAAATAAAAACTGCATTTAAAACTGCTTAAAAGTGCTTAAATTAAAAAAAAGTTAACAGAATTGAAATTGTCCTGCAGCTTCAAATTCAGTTAATCCAGGCAAAAAGCCGAAAACCGGAAAAACATCAATATATCATATTGTACACATTTTTCTCTATTGGAGGATGAGAAAAGAGAGTCAGTGATTAAATAAATCCACTTATTAAAGCTCTTTTTCTCTCTGTTACCATCATTGCTGGATAACATTTTATGCTACATTCTTTTTCTCTTCATGTGGTATGTGAGTAGAAATATTAGCTCAAACGATGTGTGCTTTTTCACGCTCATTTAATAAGGATGAATTATTGTTTTTGGTCCTGGTTGGGATAAAATGGTGTCTGGGTAAAGATCCAGTCCAGGGGTTGCATATTAGTGAGCCCTGAATTAGGGCATTGAGTCAGTCTTGGCTGACACATGTAATCGTTACATGAAGAAGCTTTAGGTCTAATAGGTATTCATTCAATGTATTTTAATATGGAGTCAATGGGGATTTCAGATTCGACCATCAGATGGAGCCAGTTGAGAAGGTCATAAGATGACTGGATGTCACAATGGCCGACGTGGGAGGAGCTTCATTTGAATGCCAATCACTTACGGCTTAAAACTGTACAGAAGAGACGACAGTAAGCATCTCTCGGCTCTAGGCTTTGAAGTCTGAATGAACTGTGTGGAAAGAAATATTACACTATTCATACAGAATTCACTTTGTAAGTGTGACCGCTCCTGCTATTAAATCCTCTTGCTCTTTAAAATCAAGCCAGTTGATTCTTTTGACTTATCAAAAGAGAGGTGAAAAGAGAGTTAAAGCCTGTTGTGCTTTTGTGGACCACACAATGCACAGCAGAGGGGTTGGCAACTTCCGCCCAAACATAATTACTGCGTAGTCATGGATTTTTCCGGTCTACAGAAATAAAGCAACTTACAGTAAATCAGCAAAGGATCGGCAGTTTGATCCCAGGGGAAAGACACTTAACACGACGTTGGTCCTGTAACCGTGACTACGGTGTGAATGTTGGTGACTGATGAACAGGTGGCATGAAGGTTTAATGTCCCTCTGCATCCATGTGAACATTATTCAACGGTCAGAGTTGGTGGAACAGTCAAAAAAGGCCTGTATACCGTGCAAAACTAAAAGTTGATTAAGTGAGTGGTTAAGAGATTTTAGGTGGTTTTCAAGCTATCTTCCTGTGGCAGTTTATTTTGAAAAGCCATTATGCTTTTAATCAATGGAAACTGATATGTTTCAATTGGCAGCAGAATGTTTTGAACCTCAAGGCTACTGACCTCGCGTTGGCAGTAATGCAATATATAATGCATGTTTTCAGAAGTGTCTAAACCAAAAAATAGAGATCAGTTTCCCATTATGGCATTAGGGGTGATACAGTGGATACTGATTCAGGACCATTGATGAATGGAAAAGCTGCCTCATTTGCCATCATGCTTGACACTGTAAGTTAAATATAGAGTTTGTATTTTTTCAATACTATGAAATGATCATGCTCACCCGTTGGGACTATTTTATATTATTCATATTTAATTCATGCAGGGGTGCCTAATGTCTAATAATTACTTAGAATGAGAGTTTTTCACCATAAACTATATTTACTACAATGTTTTTGTGTCCCAACAAGATGTAAAGTGATCCAGTAAATTTGAGTTTGGGATAATCTTTCATACTTCAGCAGAGACCATCACAATAGGACAATTTTAGTCCATGGCCAAGTAGGCAATTGCAAGAATACAGGTACCGCTAAAACAAACAAAGCATGCAGTGACTGTTCAAGGTTTAATATCTCATCATATATCGGCCTTGAATGGATGGCTATTCAAATCATCGGTTCATCAGATAACATGCAAATAGTCAAGGTCAAACCGAAGGCTCTTCGTGCAAACACGCTCATGTGATTACGTTTTTCATTGGTGTTCACGTTGAAATTAGACCTGCGTATCCAAAGTTTTCCCCCTGGTGTGCAACATGACAAGTGCTTCGTTTACTTCTCATTAGGGATCATCAGAGTGAAACACTGCTCTCAAACACACACACACCTGCTACTCCAATGTCCATATAATGCACCACTTGTGCTGTCCATCCGTGCATTATAATGACAGGTGGCAAAGACTCACTGAGCCATTAATATGAAGCTGTTGTCTTTGGTGGTGCGTCCCGACATGATTGGATGTACTCAAAAGTCCCTCTTCACAGACTTCTGACATATTGGATGATTGTATTAAGGAGAAAAGATGCTCTATGGTTGCACCTCGGCACAGGCTGAAGCCATTCATTGTTTAAGGTTCTACCTCGCAGAAACAAAGTGGTGCAGGGTTTAATGAGCCCAAATCTGCAAATGTTACAAGCAGCATAAAATTGGAGCGTAATTGTTTCAGCCCAATTAAAATATGAGAGAATTATTCTGTTGAAATTAGGTGGTGATGTTTGAGAGCATTAAGAAGTGCAGAGATTTGAATTCTAATATACGTATGGCTGAATTACAACCAAGGTGTGTGGTTTGACATGCAAGGGCTCCGTCTCCTCCACTCCAACCCCAATTTACAAAAAAGTTCAAATGTTTAATTAATGCGACCTTCTTTTCCTTCTACTGCAAAACAAAGTACAATTTACACGTATTTGTCAAGAGAAAATAAAACAAATGTAAGCTGCAGCTTTCATAGATGTAATCCAGTTCAAGGTGCTTAATTTAAAGTAAACAAAAGTAGACAAATTACATGTCATTTAGCTGATGCTTTTATCCAAAGCAACTTACATTTTGCCTGGGGAGCAACTAGAGATTGTGTCTTGCAACATGGGACAGCCAGGATTCAAACTGCCAACCTTGTGGCTCCCAGCGCGCCACACTACTCCATGAGCCACCAAGATGTGGTTGAGAAGGTATCGGGGGGAGGGAGGTGGGGGTTGTTTTGTGTTAAAGCAGGTGTAGGAGATCTGAGAGGGCTTAAGTGTCCCTGCGCTCACTGCTCAGGAACACCACCCAGTTACACCGGGAAGTTTAAGGATTCAAAGTAGCACTCCTGGTGCACAAGGAACTGTCCCTGGACCTGTAGCTGATCACATTGATATAAATCTTAGCTCAACTACGTGGTAATGTGACCTTTTCTGTGCTTTTTTGACAGCAGGGAGGGGAAACACAGGCTTAAAATGCATGTTAGTGCAGGTGAGCGTGCCCCACTAGGGTCACCGGTGGCTGGTCGCTCAGGTTAGTCTGGACCAGCCTGCTGAGGGACTTCTAAGGACACAGCGAGCTGCTCTCTCTCTCTTACTATAAGAATAGACATCTCATTAATGCACATCACTAATTCAGAGTCTTTGTGTTCCTGCCCCCTGCTAATGTAGCCCCTGCTTTCTTCAAAAAGAAGCTTGCTACTTTTAAATAAATCTAGATTCTCAGGCCACCCCAACACAGCGAGAAATGACCAGACAAAAAAATGTATGTATAATAGTAATTTATTTCTATTAAAGTTAAGTTTAAAACATTAAAAAAACATCAAGTGAAAACCCAGGAGACAATTAAACCCAAGGGATGATTTAATCAAAGTTAGCTCCGTGTTTTTCTCTGCCGCCGGCACAGGATGGCTCACTCCCACGGTGCTTCAAATAGTCCGGGAGCAGGAACTCCGGGGTGCCGCCCTGCTCCTTCCATACCCTTCATGTAGGCCCATCAACAATATTGCGGCTCTGCCGTCAGCTGCTGGATCGGGCACCTTAAGTAGGGGTCTGCGAGCGTTGCCATTGCAGAGTCTAGGAATCGGCTCCAGCAGGGTGCAGGAGATCCAGCCAGCAGTGACTCCGAGAGACCAGAAGCTCAGTCATCCAATCCGCTGCTACTCCGTGCAGCCCCCCCCCGGAAAGAGATCTAGCCTCCTTTTATTGGGAGAGGTCTAATCAGCTGGCGAATCAGATCTGATGAACGGGGTTCTACAGGTGTGTCAATTAGTGTTTTTGTTGTTGCAGTTCGTGAGAGAGGGGAAAAAATACAGTCCACAGCTCCATATAACTATACAAAATAAACTCAATCACACTGCTCCACTTATTATATTATATTATGTGACACTAACACCTGATGCTGCTGTCATTATTATTATTAATCAGATTACTATTTCAGTCAACATTACTGACCTTGCTTTTTTCTTTTGTGTCTTTGTGCTTTCCCTCCTCACAGATTCCTTTGGATGGTGGTTGTCCCTGCAGTATTCCAGCCCTAGCTTACTACTATATTAAAAAGGTTTCCGTTGTATAAAATCAAATGTACTGTGCATCTTTTACATGTTGTTTATTCTGTACACATGACATCCATTGCATTCCGTCCTTCCCAGCAGCGGGATCCACCTCCAACGTTGTCACTAAGGGTGCTTTGTTTGCCAATGAGAGGTTGCATGTGTACAGACTGTAAATCCCTTCGAGACAAATGTGTCATTTTTGATTTAGGGCTTTACAAAATAAAATGAATTGAATCACTCTGTACTGCTGTCACACGGCGGTCACAGCTGATTATGCCGTCTTGAGCGAATGCACCACAAGCTTCGTCAGCACAAACCGGGCTGCATGTAACGACTCCAAACACACTGGGACGGTTGGGTAAAAGGTGGGTCCCAATAGCAAATACTTTACTTCATGGCTAAAATTTGAATGGATTATTAATTGGATCTATGTTTGTGATGTGTAAAGTAAAATACTGTGTGCTTCAAACTGCTCTCCATTCCTTACCACCCAGACTCAACTATGCAGCAGGCGTGATATCTATAATTAAAAAAACAATAATTTGCCAGTTATATAATGATGCAAAAGATATCATTGAGAGTCCTTAAAAGAAATTCTAGCAGCTGGTAATGCCTCAGGGGTTTTATTGTGTCATTTACTGTGTCCTAACTGCAGCAGCATTGATGGTTTGTTCAGTCTAGTATGTTTTTGGTATCATTTTAGGAGCCATTCAGAGTGCAGGGCCTGTTTATCTCAGCTGGAGGGTCAGACCTGGGATCATCCTTATCACCTCTGGGCCAAACTGCCTGTGTGAGCAACGCTGTGAACCGGGGAACATCTCGCTTTTTATTTCCGTGCCGTTGTTAACAGGTTAGAGCAGCCAAATGGGCAGCAGGGTGAGCTGCATCTCTGCTGTATCTCTTCCACAAATACCGAGGTCTGGGATGGCCCAGAGTCGGGGTGAGCAATGATTAATAAAACCATGTGTCACTGGGACTTCCTGTGGCTCTCCTCCAATCGGGCATCAGTGGTTGGTTTGACCCAAATCTAAGACATTCTGTAAAAAATGTATTTAAGCAGTCAGTTGAAATGCTGAGTTGGCAGTATATTTGCATCACAATGTCCACATTCATAGATTTATTGCAACACTTCCTATTTCTGGATCTTATTTTTATTGTATTATAAATCCTCCAGCCTCGTCCTGTGGACCGAATACCTGGAAAAGTTAAAACAAGGCTTTAATTCAGTAAAATGGTCAAGATGTCGCAATGGAAAAATGAAGTGACTTGCACCGCACAAATAACTAATAAAAGCTACTACTGAAATGAATGAAAAACATTCATGATATCAAATAGAACTGGAATGACAATATTTTTGGCAGTAGCATAGTTTTATGTGTGTGAGACAAGATGTTCTGCTTTTTAGACCAATCGAAGAGGACTTAAGGCACGTATTGCCATCTGCATATCCCACAGTATGAAGAGCAGATACCCCAGCCCTTATCTGATGACAACTTGCATCCCATCGATCCGGCCTTTTAGTGGCAATAGCACATGGCCATCACGATAACAATGATCAATTCAGCAGCCTAACCCGCTGCTGAAGATGGCTTATTGATGTCCTCACATCGCAGGTAGCAGAGAAGGTGCTTCTGGTGATTTAATTTCGGATTGACTCGCAGGTCGAAGACAGATCCAGAATGCTGAGTGGCTTGGTCGACTTTTTCACGGCAAACATTGTTAAAGTTCCAGAGGCGAAGATTGCGTTCTAATGAGAAAAGGCTCCTCTCAGTGAGCCTGGCAGCAAGGACCCACAAACTTCAGATGATTCACAGAAGAAAGTCACTTTCAGTGATGCGTTGGGAAGAAATCCCCGGAAGCAGAGCTGAAATAGCTCAAGAAGTTGAATGTCTTAACTGCGATATCCTCCTCCGTCCTTTTGCTCTGCTGTTCTAAGGTGAGTCACCGGTTAGTGTCATGAGTCATCCATTCATTTCCACACAGAGCACACGGACACTGGGCCATGGACGCTGAGGGTCCAGGGCCAGCTGAGCTCTTTGAAAGTCTGTGCTGTGCTATTTGTGCTTACTGTTATGCCATCCACCGGGTTTTGTCACAACGGTTGCAATCTTGCGGGCCATAATTACCACGGCCACTGTTACTTTTCCTTCCATAGTGTGTGTAGGTGTGTGCTTATTACAGAGACTGGCTCTTTTTTCTAAATCTAAAAAAAGAGATGATTTAGTGTCTTACATCCCATTTACCCAACTCTATTGGGAGAAGCGTAAGTGTTTTTCCTGTTTTAGGTTAATGTCATTTCAGCCACAAAAAAATAGCTCCTTAAAGTCATCCTAATGATATGAATCTTATGAGACATGAGGATGACTACCTTTTTTTCAGTGGCCAAAGGGATTCCAAATAAATATTTATGTAATGATTATAAACTGTTAATTACCTAAAAGTCATTCGAGTAACAATCGTGACCGACTGCTCCTGCATGTGACGTCAGACATGTAGTCTCAGTTCATCCAGAACACTGCAGTTCAACATCAGTTTCTCACTGACTCGTCTCTCCCAGTAATGTTACGTATTATCTGTCTTCATGATTATTGAACACGATGTCTCACTTGGTCTGTTCCGTTACATTAGGTCAATGAAAAACATCCATGCTGTCGACATACCCGGGACCCCCGATTCTGACCTCCACAATAGGATACACACCTCCAAATAGCCGTGTATGAAATAACATTAATGTTACTTAAGTTAGTGATGACAGGAAAGAGCGTCTTGACGCTACTTGGCTGTGACAACCCTCCCGTGTCCCAGGTGGCCTTGTTGTTTTCATTGTTGCAGCTGCTGATTGGAGTATTGTCAGCTGGATGAGCCACACCTGAACCCAGGTGGCTCGGCCTTAAAGATCTTCTCCATTCGGAGACTGGGTGTCTATTCGGAAAAAAAATAAAACATGCATGTTCCCTGATTCCGCCATCGGTCATCTTGCCACACTGACATGTTACTGTATGTGAGGCACATGCGAACCCACAGTTGCACCAAACGCTTCTTAGTCAGCTGCCAACTCTCACTGTTTTGGCGTGTTGCACATTTTCACACATCAAATTTCACACGGTAAAAAATATCGGATTTTGAGGCCGAGACGTGTTCGTTACTTTTCAACCCCCCCAGCTGTAGATTCCACTAAAGAGTGCATATGTAGCACTATTCGCTGCATAGACTTCCTCTTTTAATTGGAGTTAGCGGCAAAAAAAGAGTGACAATTAGAGACGCGGGGGAAATTTGAGAAGAGAATCCAACGCTTTTATCAATGAAAAATATTTCTCTCCAACATAAACCATTAGGTGCTCTTAAGAATATGATTATTAGGTTTCAGTTAAGAATTGGTTGAATACCATTGTAATCAAAATGTCAATCAACCTACCTTGGTCAAATCTCAAAAACCGGTAATTAGGCTTTATTGTGGTACATAGACAGTGATTGAGGCACAACAATGTTTTTCTGGTTGAATGTTCAGCTCAAGTCTAGAGGGCCCTACAGGTCACAATCAGATAAACATGAATTGGAATAATCAGGTTTTGCACATCTAGCATACCACCCATCAATCCACTAGAATGCAGGAAAGAATGCCCTGGGGGTGGACCTTCATGGCTTTGCTTCACAGAATGTAACCGATGTTGTCCATGTCCAGTATGCCGCCCCTATCGATGACTTTGGGCCCCACAGACCACCAGATTGCAGGGCGCAACATGGGTACAACGCCAAATTAATTCCAATTCCCTGATATTTGAGCCACCAACGTGTGTGGCTGCGTCTGCGGCAAACTTTGGTCACCCCCGCAAAAATCTCACTACAAGGTTTTTTGAAATGTTGGCAGCTCTGTTTTAAGTGTGTGTTTCCTGGATGACATAGGGTTTTCCAGAAGTAAAGAACATTTAAATCGCACAGCTATCATCATTCTCGTGGCCAGTCCAGGGGGGTATTCCAGAAAGCGGGTTTAGTGAAAACTCTGAGTTGCCTGTTTCAGAAAGGGAGGTAACTGAGCCTGTGAACCTAACCTAGTCGGAGGCAGGTTTTCTTCAAGAAACCTCGGATTTTGGCGCAGTTTCCGCATATGAACAAAGTAAGATCCTGTTACGTTAAAGTGTTTTCTTGAACATGGCATGTTCTTTTCTAGACAATCCTTTTGATGAAGAAGCGGTTTTACTTTGCAGGGTGTTAAACGTTGGGAGAGAATATTGAGGCCCTGATTAGATATATTAACTAACGTTACTTGTTTGAACGGTATGGTTTTTCTTCCCTGTCCTCATATAACTAACGTCACTCATCGTGGACATGCCCTCACATCCGAGCACATTCTTTGTGTAGTATTACGTTTTTTGCAGACTGCAGTTTCTTTTACAACATCCGTGATGGAGAATATTAGTAAATCTATTGTATGCAGAGCCGTGAGAAAAGTGTGAAACGTCTTTTCAACGTGTTTGTTCCCTGGACACAAACCAGTGAGCCATTAAAAAGGAATTCCACAGGATGCACCTGAATAAAATACATTAAAGGTTCTATACCATTGTACCAGGTTTTACCAGCGATATCATTCTTGTGATTAAATATGAGCATGGTGTGTATTTCAAGCCTGTGTGTAGTGCATTCTAGTGTAAAAATACCAATTTTCCCACTGGGAATTAGTAAAACGTATGGATTCTGATTAGTGTGTACAATAAATATTAACTGACAACACTATATTGGAACTTAAGCGTTGACCCGAGCAGAAGTTTTCTTCTGTCTTTTTCTGCAGTAGCGTGTTGCTTTGTTTCTAATCACGGGTTCATAGCCGCCGTGCGCTTGCTTCCGAACCGATTGTTTGTGGTCGTTGTCATGGTAAATCATTGTATCATGGCTCCATTCATGCTCCCTTCAGTGCACGCACTCAACTCTGAGTAAACCTTCTCCGAGTTGATTGAACCAACTCTAAACAGCTGTTCTGGAACCCAAAAGTTTCCCATCTCAGAGTTTAGGGTATGGGTTAGGGTTTGTTGAACCTCCTTTCTGGAATACGACCCATGTCTACACTATGCTGTACTACTTATCTTGTCATGTTGGCATGTGCAGTACTAAATGGGAGAATAATGAGGCTATGATGTCGAAGCGATCGCTTACAAGGATTTGGACGGAATAAATAATAAATTTAAACAAACAAATGCTCAGCCGTTCAAATAATAATATGTAAACATAAATAGTGTATAACAGAAGTATTCTTTTTGAAAACAAAGCTCCATAAGGTGCACATATAAATAAAAATATCTTTTAAAAAATCCCCCAGTCTTGAATGAAGTGAACTGTCACGCTCATGTAGGGCTCACACCTCCTGCTCGACCACATATCGCTGGTCAATGGGTCACATTAGCGAGCCGGTCAGCAAGGCTCTGCCTGACTTCAGGATACATTTTTGGAAGTGCTTCTCTTGCAAAGTAGTTGCGACTGGGAAGCTCATATCTCGGGTCAATCGTTTTCAGGAGCATTTTGAATCCGACTTGTTCAACAGTTGCAACAGGGACCATATCTTTAGCAATGTGATAGGACACCACGTGTCACTTTTCTTTTCATAAGGCACACTGCGGGAAAATGAGGTTTGCAGTGGGCTTTGTTTCGGGGCTGGAGCTTGTTTGGGTTGTTTCTGGCGTGCAGCTTCTGTAGCGCGCCGTTTCACACACTCTTCGTATAGCAGTTTGTGCCGTTGTTTTTGGTGGCGAAAAAGATTTGAAGTGCTTCTACCCCTGGCTGCCAACTCTCCCAACCCCAAATCAGGGACACTTTTGCAGGCTGACAGGGGGGGAGGGGGTGCGAGCGGTTTCTTATTTTTAAACTTTTAATTAAGTTATTCTCATGGTACAAGAGCTCCTACACCTCCGATGTACCCGGCTGCAGTCAGTCACACAGTGGGGGGGGTTTGGGGCCCCTAATTGCAAGTTTTCAGAAGAATCTGCTTTTTGGTTCATAGTTACTTCTCAAAATAAAATATGTAAAACATCTTACTAATGTAAATACTACATTTCAATTATGTGTTGATTTGGTCCCTGTGTGTGATTGGTGTTGGAAACACTAGAGTCCCTCGTTGCTGCAGCAAGGTCTGACAGCCTGCCGTGCTTAGTCCTGGTTTGTGCCAGAATGATAAAGGGAAATGATTGTCATAATGTTGCTTATTTCAAACACTATGCCTGTGCAGCATTGTTATGTCCCTAAAAGGTCTAGGGTGGGGGACGCAAACAATGTAAACTAATAAACCCGGGAGGTCTTAACAGACAAGTATTTAATGGACAAACTCAACAAAGCAACTGAAAACAATCTTCAAAAGGAAGACGAGCTTGGCTTCTTTAGTTTGGTCTCCAACTGGTCACTCCACCACCTCTCTGCTCACTCTGGCCTCCACTGCCACAACCACCCCAAACTCTGGCTTGGCACCGCCATTTATCCTTTGCTGATCAGCTGATCAGCTGCAGGAGTGACATCACCATCACACCTGAGGAGAATCTCACAATCACACACCACACAGCAAAACAAAACACGGCACGTAACAAGCATTTGTATAATTCATGTTTTCATCCGAGGGGAGGTCATCATTCAGATGGGAGAACGTATTTTGCTTACCATGAGACATGAGTCAATGGGCAAATTGACTCATAGGTAAAATAGGTAACTTGGGTACTTCGGTGATGGCACTTCTGCAGGTTTTTTTCTGTTTTTTTGAAAATGGCAAAAAACTCACTACCGATTCTTTGTTCAGATATTTATACACCAATAACATATGATTCTTGTGTTCTGTATCACAGCATGGGACAGGAAACGCATTCATTCTGTGTTAAACAGAGTGGTCCATTGGTTATGTATGGATATCATGGCATTTAAAAGCATAGAAAAATGTTTCTCATGAATTACATGGTCCTGATTCTCAATCCAGTTACTGAGGAGAACCCAAGATAATTCTGGCACCAGACCTTAATGGGAACAATAGTGTTATTCTGGATGGATAATGATGGCGGATGTCCTCTATACCGAGTGGTTAGGCATATTTTACAATGAAGAAAACCTTGCTTTGAGTGCCTTTCAAGTTTTTTTTGTCCCTCAGCTTTGATGGTCAGACCGGGAGACGGTCCTCCGTCTGTTTATCTGAGGATGTGATAGATGGGCTGTGGAAATTCCCTCCTCTGTGTGTAGCGACAATCAGTCTCCCCATCACTGCTGATAACACAGCGTGCCAAAAACACAAACTCACAGCAGCAGCAGGTCCTCGCAACAAACTGGGTTAATGATTCAGCAGGCCTGCCTGTCACCCTCTGGACCTACGGAGGTCCAGTCTTGTGTTTTCCATCCATCACAAGATTTTTAGGCCCCCGATTGCAGGTTTACAGAGGAATGGGCTTTTTGGTTCATACAGTTACTTACAAAATGATAAGTAAAACATCTTACTGATGCAAATGCTGACTTACAGAATAATGTATGTCACAACTGGGTGGCAGAAGCAGGACTCAAATGTAGATTACAGTTTTTCTCAATTGTTTACACACAATTACTACAACATGTAACTCATGCACCAACCCCCTGAAACAATTCTGCTAAACTACAAGCACAATTTCTTGTGTTTTCACAAGAAACACACTGTCATTCAAAATTCTAAAGTCAATTGCCCTAATAAGCACACTGACTCATCACGTGGGCAAACACCTGTCACACAGTGTTACAATTAGGAATCAGGTGAGCTCTTCTGTTTTGGAGCAATGGATGCCAACATTAGAAACAGAGTCAGAGGGCCGTAAACTCTCATGAGATCCGAGCCACCAAAGCTATGGAGGAATTATTTTCTGCCTGGAGATGGAAAGTGTATGAAGGAAATCCACAAACGCGTGTACCATTGTTTCATTTTGCAGGAGTGGGTTTTTTGTGTGTAGAGTTCTGAGAGTATGAGGCATGCTTTAAGAAAATGTGTCTAAACAATCGATAAAAACTGTAATCAAAATATCAAAATGCCTAGGGGCAAAACTCAGACAGGACGGAGACCAGGAACTCACGAGCGAGGGAAAAACATTTCAATGAAAGGAACGACATTCAATGACACAACCATGAACAAAAGACACACATGGTTTGAATACATTGGGAAGGTGCAGGTGATTGGACACAGGTGGAAACAATCAGGGGCCCTTTCTCAATATGCGTTCTTGAGTGGACTTTTGTTCTCGTGGACTCGTGAAACGTCATCAGGCGCAGCCCGAGTTCTGTTCCAATTCTAAAGTCCGCATCTGGCTGAGAACGGTCATAATACCCGGATGTGACTCGCCCCGCCCATTTTACCGGGCATGCATCGGAGCAGCTCGTCTGTTCTTGTGAGAGCCAAATATCCCAGAATGCATTTCACCTCAGCAACAGGCAACAAAGATGGAGGGAAATAAACACAACTTTATGTCGAAGTTTATAAATACTACTTTATTTAAGTAACGTAATGTCATTTTATGACTGAAGTTAGTTGTTAAAGCAACTTTTCTGCGGTCGGTTTGTCAACATTCAGCCTTCGTGACAATTAGCTCCATGGATGGAGATGTGAGGTGTAGTTCACGGACCATCAGACCCTCCAGCACCGGGCGGTCAGCTCATCTCAGCCCGCACAGAGCAGCCTGTTTTCGGCGAGTCTTCTGTGAAACGCTCCGCTGTTTTTCACGTCTCCGTAGCGGTTATACATGAGATTTAACTGTACCATAACGAGTCTTCACACGTTTTAATGTGGTGTCAGAGACTGATGTTGTTCACTGGTTGATGGGTGCCACAACCCTACATTACTATGACACTGCCGACCCTCCACACATTGCTGTCCTCAAACACCATAACCAAATGTGGAGTAACTTTTGATAAAAACTACCGCCCTTATTGTTGTGCATCTTACCTAGACAGTATAAGTATTTGTCAAGGTTGAAAAACAGATCTCAGAAAAATCTACCAATTTGTAGAAAAGGCATAATGTTTGTTGTGGTATTCATGACATAAATAGTTAAAAATATATGGCACAACATTTTTGCTTGCCATTTGAAGATGTATTTCTTAAATAAAGTTGTGGTTACCTGTCCAACAGCTCAAGGGTAGATACCTCATTGGCTTTTATCGTGTATTACTCTTGTATTGAATGGTCAACGAGTTATTTCTCCTATTATCAAAGATGCAAAGACAGTGAAGGCTCATCTCACTGACCTCACACGATACAGAGGCATTGCTCGGACATCAGGCTGGTAAAGGAAGGATGTGACACCATGATAAGAAGAACTAAGGCAGAGGCGATAATGGCCAAAGGAAGCCATTCAAATGCATGTATGTTAGTACCTTCCTTATGTACACCATACACACAACAGTGTTTTTAGTCCCTTTATTGGGAGCGTATTGATATTCCAGCAGTTCCTCGTAGCCAGATATCATAGCCATGAAACCTTGGGAAGCAAGATAACAAGAGATGAGACAGTTTGGTAGAAAATTATTATTGTGGCAGTCACATTAATGAACATTATTGAATGCACAGGCAATTAAATACTGCTTGCATCATCACTCTGGAAAAAGTGTTTAATTATTTTTTGATGCACTCTGTTGCACTCAGTGAGCCTCGTGGTGTGTGCTCAGGCTGACAAAATGGATGCTGGCAGGGAACCAACTACACTGTGGTTCCACTGCCTAATGGCTATTGTACTGGCAGGGCAGATGGTGTTCCTTGACAGCGTAGACGCACCGAGGTCTGCAGCAGAGGTGACACTGCTTGGTTTCAAAGGTTTTTCCCTGAATGATCAATGCCCGCAGAAGCTGGACGCGGAACATAACACAGCACAGACGGAGGATCTTCCTTAAAAAAAACCCTCCTCTAAACGAGACAGTAGCCAGGGTTTTCAAACCACTCAGGACAATTGTCTAAGTTCTCTCTACTTCCAGAAAGAATGTCTTTAGGGTTTTATATGTGTATTACTTTGTTTATTGTATTTGTGTACCATTGAGGTTCTTTATTATAGGTTTATTTTGACAGTGAAGAGAGGAGACATCAGGCAACAAAGGAACTTGGATCCAGCCCATTGTGGCCATAAGTTGCCAAAAAAAATAAAAAAAACACTGGCTTCGTTACACTTCAACGAAACCCAGATTTACATCAGTAAGACGTATTCACGATACCTTCAAAACTAATGTAAAACTTAGTTGACGAAGCAGTGTTGGTGATAGGGGACGGAAGAAGAGGAAATGCACTTCTAAAACCCTTGTTCCGGTTTAGGCAACATTTATTTTTAGCTAAAGAATAATGTGGTTTGCACTGAAAATATTTCATTCATGAAGCGACGGTTAAACTTTGCAAACACAAGGACACCAAGACGTAACTGGACCCATCCGCCTGGTGTTGTGCATATTGCTAAATGCATGTGGGCCTTTATAAAAACAGAAATGTATCTTTCGCAATGCAGTGCAGAGGTGGCTTAACGTGTCTGAAAAACCACGTAATGAACACACTAACATAACCTAACATTGCTTTAACTCTTACATATTGTTGTTTTGACATTTGACAGCAGTAAAAATACCCTAAATATCCTTTTGTTTGGACTTGTTATGTTACTACAAAGATTTTTACACTGAGGCTGTTTTGGATCAACCTGTGTGGATCGAATCAAGGACGATGGTTTAACGGAATCGTGATAAAAAGGACAGGCCGTGTTCGTGTGTATTTTTATGCGGCTGCCGGGGTGCCCAGGTTAGCGCAGAATCAGACTCCTGGTTGTCTTTGAAGGCGCAAGAGGGCACCTCGAAAAAGCCCCACAGTGTCAGCGTCCCAAAGGGAACAGAAGTCATCCAGAGGTCGGAGGGTGCCTTGTCACACACAAAGGATCTGCACCTGCAATGCAAGAATAAACTCTACCAAGTAAAACGATTGAATGGGCATGGGTTGGGGAGGGGGGTCCCGGGGTTGTTCATGACATTATAACAGTACCCGAGCTGCCATTTCAGTGACTGGCATCATGGCAGAAAGTATTAGCGTGCAGCAGGCCCTGGATCTGTGGAGGCTCACTGGGGTTTGGAGGATGTGTCAGAGCAGGAAGACAATGTGGAGGAAACCAATTACAGGCGTAAAGCTTCCTACCAGCGCTTTGAATGCAGACACTGGTTTCTAAACAGCATTTTATTATGTCCTGTAATTTTGTTCTCAGCGGTAAATATTAGGAACAATGATTTCTTATCGTATCGTATCGCTGCCTTGTCAGTGTCTGGCCGTTAATAATGTTTAAGCTTTGGGTTTTGTGTATCAGGTGTTGATACTTCTGTCTTTACAACAGCTGGTAGAGGTTCCTGTCAATTCAACATCAATATCTGAGATATAAATGATTTGAACAAGCAACAGCTGCTTTGGTTTTCTTCTTTAGTAGGACAACTAAAGAGTGTGAACAACCTGAAGGGTTGAAGCAGCGAGCTGTGATCCGACACACAGTGGCTCTTGTCTGGTTTAAACAAGCTCAAACTCAAACAAGCTTCCCACAGGACCGGAATGCAAATCAGATCAACGTGTGGCGGTTATCATTGGCTCAGGTTTGTAATTGAATGTCAGCTGCAGAGGTAGCTTGTTCTGTGTGGTAACCAATCATATATAGTTACACAAACATTTACAATGAACTCGTTTTATTATCCAATCCATAGCTGATCTTCAGATCAACAATGTGGCCCACATGTTGGAGATGACCTCATCACTGTGTATTTCCTGCACGTGGAAGGAGTCACCTGATTTTAAGGTGGTGGCATCACTCCACTATGACCCTCTGAACTCAAGGAACCATCGGCTCAAGGAACTCAAGGAACCAAACGGCTTCCTGTGATTCCTCCCTCGGATGACTTAGATCGGACTTAGTCCAGTCTAAATCTGGTCTAAATCCTGTCTAAGACAGGACATAGACAGAAGCTGAACACAGCACTGGCTTCACATATACACAGCTCACAACTGGACAGTGAAAGTTAAAGGGTATAGTATAACATAATGAGGTGGTTTATATTCAAGAAGAGTTTAAGGGCATTTCAAAGAAAAAACGTTCAAACTAACCAAATGTAACATTTAAATCAGTGCTTTTTGCATATTTTGTCTTTCACACATAAGACTATTGCTTAGATTTATACTATGGAAGTAAATCTGTGTCATCAGGTTTTGAAAGAAAAACGTGATTGAATTTCTAGCAGTGAATTTTATAGATTGAAATGATGTATCTGAATGTTTTTCAACGTTAAAATACAGCAAAAAATTCAGTCGGGGGAAAACAAACACGCACGCGTAGCCAAACCAGTAGTTCTAAAACCAGTAGGCACGTAACACCGTCACTGGAAATGGGTTCTCGTTTCAAACTTTATGAGCAAATACAGGATTCCTATGTGTTCATTTCTAAAGCCTCGCATTAAGACGTACATCCCTTTATTTAAGACTCTGCTACTTGCAGGTCGCTGTGCCAGATCCTCAATGAAGTTTACGCATGGTCATGAAGACTCGTTTAACGTTACGTGGACTTTGAATGTTTTAACATTGAATTTTTTGCGGTATTTTAACGTTGAAAAACATTCAGATACATTATTTCAATGCATAAATTTTCAGTGCTAGAAATTCAATCATCTTTTTCTTTCAAAACCCGATGACACAGATTTACTTCCATAGCATTTAACCATGAACAGCGCTGTTTCTGGTGTGTGTGTGTGTTTCTGGAGTCTTCCATTGTACATTTCGGACCGCACATGCAACCGTTCACATTCATACCTTTCTTTTACTTTTTCAGATGAAAATTGAGATGCTACAGTTAAATAGTTGGCCTTATTGATTGACATTTTAATTAGATTCATGAATCATTCATTAATTTGATGAATTGTGGATTTTCACACCCATCATGGACTTTAAAATCACTTTGAAAGGGATCTTGTTGCAGACAAGAGGAACAACTCTGTGAAAGCAATTTTGAATATGTCGATCATGTGATCTAAACGCTCTTGTTTGAGTCCAATAGGGAATATTTCTCTCATGCCTCATTACTCAGCCCTTTCTTCCTGTCACTTCTCTAATGTGCCTGCTCAAAATAAAAGCCTGTGAACATCTTTTATAAGAATACTTGAATATGCTTCTAATAAGAGTGGTGTAGGGAAGCCATACCTTTTCATAAAACCCAAGAGTTAGCATTATATTGCTCCACTTTTTGAAGTTCATTTGTGGAGTGTTTTGAGGCGTAAGCGGGGGCGGCAATGACTGCAGCATCCATCACCAAGCTGAAGGAGGCCCAGTACCAACAATTATAGTAATTAGCGAAGACCTGTCTTAGAACTAACCCTTCAGATCTTTTAAGTGTGTATGAACCACAGACTTAATTCAGACTTTTTACCAAAAACACAATTTCAAGAAAAATAGGTGAAAAAACATTCTGAATACAGCAATAACTATTTAATTTCTTAGTTGTTACCAGTGTTAGAGTTTGAGATGGCACTGAAATGCTGGCTCTTTGTACCATTAGTAAATCATTAACACACCCTAAAACCAAGACTGGTGTTTGATGTCGGCCATTGAAACTGTATTATCCTATTTTATTATCTGGTTTAACAAAATCCTCATTTACTATATAAATATAGGGCTTTATTTGAATAGTTTGTGTATTTCTGTGTTCAGATTCCTCCTAAATAAGCCAAGTTACAATTAGATATTACTTACAAGAAAACTCGTAATACAAAAATGAGGTTTCATGGCAATATTTATCTTCAATTTTGAATACATATCTTTGCGTATACAGTTCTCTTGTATACCAATTTTTAAAATAAAAACATCAGTTTTAATGGTTGGCCGTGTTCTCTGACAAAACAAGGCGACCTTGGTGTGATGATTTAGCGCGCGTTCCTCATCCTGTTGACTTGCAAAGTGTCCTCGTACTTCCTCTCCTGATGTCTCCATGCTGGACTGTCCCTCCCTGTCTGCTGTCTCCACGCGCCACCAAGGATTGGACTAGAAGCGCTCCGCGGTGGGACACGCCCACACTTTAAGAAGTACACTTTTTGTTGATACACATGTTGTGATTTGAGAGGGTCTTCTATGCCGCGTGTCCCTCTCTGTTCGGCGGCCTTCACCGCGACTCATTTAGAAAGTGCGGCACAGGAAGGCACATCCACATCCATTGTTTTCCCCGCTAGTGATTGAGCAAATTTTCAAAAATAAAGACCCTGCGCGATCTTTGCAATCATTTAGTTTCTGACCCCCGAGAAGTGCCTCGAATATTTTCTTTTCGACGCGGCGGCGGAGGCGCAGCGAGCAGCCGGACGCGGAGCCGCGGAGGTGTGAGGAGCGTGAGGATGGCACGCTGATCCGCGACGCTGACGTCTCTGCGGTGGCGCAGACGAACCCCGCAGCCCGGCTACTCCTGACAGACACGCGCTCCGCCGAGCAGTCGACAGTCAGTCCTGCAGAGAGGGAGTACGGCTTGGGAGAAGAATAAAGCGCACAACTTGAGCAACGACGCGCTGCGGATCCACAGCATGCTCCACCTTGCGCAATCTTCCTTCAAACCCACGCGCCCAGCAGCGGTTTGATTTGGCATTTTTAACGTTCGCGATTTGCCTCTTTTCTGCGGAAGAGAACGCCTCTACATCGGGATGATGTGGACCTCTCACGACTCGGTTGGATTTGTTTTCTTCGCCGGGGTCTGTGTGCAGTTGGGATCCTCCTTTGAAGGTGAGGAAATGCCGATTTGGGGCGAAATGCGGCGTTGTGTCGTGGGGGTATGGGGGGAGGGGGGGTTACGGAGACGCTAGGTACAAACTACAAAGTGCGCAGTCTTTCTAGAGAAGGAGAGCGGGCTATTTGGAAACACATATTCGAAGTGAGACGGACGCTAATGCATGCAGAAAGGGGTGAAGACAGATCACACTAAATGAACGAGGTTGAAAAAAAATGCAACTGGTGATTGTTTGAAATCAAGTCACTTCGCACCGCGCAGAGGACGGCAGGCGGCTGGTGTTCTTTCCTCCGCAGTGTGAGCCTTTCGTTGCAGGAAACGGATGAAAGAAATGCAACTTCTTTGGAGCGGCTGCGCGCACGCAGACGGGGTGAGGGAGTCCAGCACCGCGGACAGCGGCGTGCGGGCCGCCGCTGTCCGCGGTGCTGGAAGCGCTGAGATTTCTACTTTCAACCCGGCTCTGTGCACTTCCCCCCACTCCCCCATCCGCCCGCCCCCACATATTTGATCAGCGTGCGCTCCAACCTGTAGACAACCGGAACCGGGAGAGCTGGTTCGGATGGAAGTTATGCGCCACCACTCTCCCTTGGGCTGCGCTCCCTTTAGTGGTCCCTCCACATTATGCGGTCCATGTGCAACAGTTCTATTCCGCATTGAATTGCGGACACATAACGTGCACAGAAGAGACAGACTCTTCTCCCGGTGGAATCAAGTGTCGGTGAAGCGTGCGTGGCGCGGCTGTGCGTTATGTGCGCGCATGCTTCAGTAACACAATGTACGCTTATGTATGACTGCATTCCCAAGCTGACATCCAAGTGAGCGCAACATTCACACACACACACACACACCATAAGAGCTCTCTTCTCCATGTGCAGGTCGCTTCACGGACATGCCCTCCAACATGACGGTTAAAGAGGGACAGAACATAGAAATGGCGTGCGCCTTCCAGAGCGGAACCGCGTCCGTGTACTTGGAGATCCAGTGGTGGTTCGTTAAAGCGCCGGAACCCAGCGACAGCGAGGAGGAGGTCAATGCTGAGGAGGTACAATGGACCCTCTCTCTCCCTCTCTCCCTCCCCCCTCTCTGTTTAAAGCACATCCAAAGAGAATAAGGACATGCAACTAGTATCTTAGTATGTTATTTATTATTTTCTTTCTTTACATTAGGGCCTTTTAGATTTGTCTTTTAAAAAGAGAAAGTACTGTTGGCCATAAACAAAAGGTTTTTAGCAGTGAAACATTCTGATAATCAGAATATGAACGTTCTGAATATATAGATTGTGGTTCTACTGGTGCATTTGGAGTTTGCAGAACATATTTAAAGAGATTCAAATATGAGATAAGAGATTTTGACGAAGCCTTAGGTAGATCACCAGGAAGCATCCAAAGTGCATTACATATTTAAAACGTTGTGTTTAAATAAGTGACATGTTTTCTAATAGTAACAATCTATGCACACTAATCTGGAAGATTACATGTTATGGAAGCAAAAAAATCAAACATCTTTTGACTTATGAAAAATGACCCGATTTGGCTGTCAAGTCTCGACTTGAGCTCCTCCTTGACGTGTTCAATGTGAACATTCACGTGTTGGAGTAGTCATTGTTATCAGGGCTTTCCTCCCTATAATGTGGATGTGCAACTTGAATGTCCCTTTCTCCCTATTTGATTTGGGCTCGTAATCCTTCTCCACATGGGGCATGGAGCCGTCCTGTCAAGCAAAGAACACAACATTAATCAAGGACTGCTGGGAGAAACGATGAGCTCCTTCTAGACATTAATTACATGATCCATGAGGTAAATGAGGCTGACTATTCATGAATGGATAACCCAAAAAAAGTGTCTGAATCAATACAGCCCAAGCACATTCTTGTATATTGCCTCATTAAACAGTACGTTGGAAGCTCTTCTGGTTTTCCTTATGAATCGCTCCTGCAACACGGCTGTGCTGTGACAGCTCTCTTTTGCCCGAATAAGGATCTCCCACCAAGGGGATGAGCGCGTCTAAATGTGTTTCGCGGCACTCACAATAGGTGGCAACGGCTTGCCTTCGTATTGTGTGGCAGGTATCTGCACCTCGCACTTTGGGTGGGTGGCTGTGTTGTCGAGGCAGACATCAAACGGCGCTTATATTTTTCTATTTATATGACAACGAAGAAGAGAGATGTGTGTGTGTGTGACAGGGGGATGGTTCCATCTCCTTGTGGCTTTTAATTATTATCCCATTGTTGCCGAGCTTTCATGGTGGCGCCGGCCAGGCTTTGATGTGGGTTTGATCCCACGTGACTCTTGGATGTTTGGGCTATTGATGCAGACATCTCATTGTCACCTACATTTCTTATCACGGAAGGCCGTTTGAAAACGAAATCTGTGCGCGAGTGTGCACGTGAGCGCGTCACTCCCCCCGGTGCTGCGCTGTGAATGAGAGCAGAGTCACGGCTGTGTCAGGAAATGTGGCTGGGGAGTCCGCTCGTCTCTGGGAAATTAGGGGGAAATTAGCGCAATCTGTTGGAATTTGTTCTAATGTGTTTGCAAATGTAAGCAGCATGCACGGAAAATAAAAAGATTAGTTTGATCGGCAAAAAGATGAAAAGGGGAACATCTGCTTTGACTGGAAAGGGGGAAGCCGAGTGCCGGATGTGCATTGACACGTGAACACTACGCCGTTGTCTGGTCCCAGAGTCCACGTGTTCTCCTTAAAACACCCACCAAGGTTTTTAAAAGGAATGTCGGTCATTCAAGAGCAGTCACATAGAATCGTCTTATTCGGCGACAAGTGTTGTAATATCCTGCAATGCAGTGGATGTGAATGTTTATCTTCTATTGTTTCATCTATTTTAGAATGATCACCAATAATCCCAATCCTTATGTATTCCATTCATTCCCTTCTGACATAGTCTCCAAAGCTTTCTAATTCATTCAAAAATATGGGGGGATCATTTTGTATTGTTCTTTTTTTTATTAAAGATGAGCAAAAGAAGCAAAAATCAAGCAAAAACGCACCAAGTAAAAGTGAAATAAGTGTAAATGTACATTCATTTGTTCTTGTCTGAAGATGTCAGTGTTATTTCACAGAATTGTTGTCTCGATATAGAGCAGTGAAGGGACTCCACCATGCGTGAACATCTGAAGACAAGCTAACAGTTGTTAAATGTATCAGGGAGATCTTGGAAAGACATGAACGTTAGCAATAGTCAGCAAGACATTTACGTGAAAACTTTCTCAATTCTACATTCTAATCATTTTGTCACAAGCGATTGCTGGTGCAGGCGGAAGGCAGGACTCCGATGCAGGATTCTCCCAACTGTGCTCTTTATTCGGAACAGAACGTGCACCAACGAGGACCGACAAGGACAATGACGCGACCAGGGACAACAGGCACACAGGGCCTAAATACACAAGGGAGGTGCAGGTGATTGGACACAGGTGGAAACAATCAGGCAATCACAGGACAAGGCAGGAAGTGAAGTTACCCAGGGACACGAGACACAAGAAAACTACAAAATAAGACAAGTAGACCCAAACCGTGACACATTTGGTACCATTTATTTCATGTGCAGCAGCCCGAACAATGTGGCACTTGATGAGATGGGGAAAATGCGACCGTATCAATAGAGTTAAATCATCAAAGGGGAATTCTTCTGAAGGCTCACAGTAATGCCAAAGAATATAAGAAAATAGGAACTCATCTTCATGTTGGTGACAAAGAGACAAACAGGGGAGAGAGCTGCTGGTCAGTGTGCAGCCCACAACTTACACTGTGGATGACACACGGCCAAGTCCTAATTATGCACAAAGACAGAAAACACTGCCCACACCTCTGCGTGACAAAGAGGATCCGTGTCGATCCGAGTCGTGGAGTGAAGATGAGCGGAGAGGAGGAGAGTGACGGTGGAGCGTGAAGCGACGGGTCATCACTCTGCTGCGGTTATTTTGAGTGCAAAATGAGTCAGCGTGGGACACTATCACGCATGATTACCTCGAGGGATTTGATATTCCTGGTCGGATTCTGGTATTTTGTATTTTGACCTAAAAAGCAGCTCTAAAAAGAGAAGAATATTATCTCCAGAATCCAATTTTGAATTATGAGCAGCAAAACCAATGTTTTTGAGGGCTCTGTCTTTTAAAAAGCATTTTCTTAAGAAACGGTTCTTCTTTCACTGTGACTGCAGGGTACATTTTTAAAGTCCTCTCTCATGTGTTGGAGACCTAGACAAGGTGATGGGAGAGGAGGAGTTGGTACTGCCCCGTGCACAGGCTCAATGTAACAGCAGCACAGCTCTTTGGGACACGGGTTGGACGCCTTTGGAAAGGTGCTTCAGAGCTTAGTTTCTTTTCTCCTTTTTCATAGGGTGTACTGAACCATCTTTAATAAGAGGAAAGGGGATATTGGCGACCCACAATCCTTTGCTGCAGCAACATTTAAAATAGTGCACCGTTTGGCCTCATTCACTATTCATGTGTAAGCTTTGGATCGATTGCAAACGCCCTTCTTACGATATATGATTCTGCTTTGGACCAAAACCCTCCCCTCAGTTGTGCAGCGTTGAGCAAAGTGTTTCAAGGGTAATTGCCACAAAAAATGAAACACAGAAAACAATTTTTGTTTGTAAAGTATATTTTCACTGTTATTTTCAGTTATGTCGCCTTCATCTGGCTGGTCAACCCATGGCCATTCATTTCTCTTATTGTGGGGGTGTGTTCAGTGGTACGGACAGTCATAGAGGAGCAGGCCAACAGCCAGAGAGGATGAAGGAATTAGCTGCGATAGCATGGCTCTGTACTGCTGTAAAGTCAGCTTGTAAACTGGCTACTTGTCCCACAAACTCCTTCTGTGCCTCTCATGGGTCAGGAACCACTGAGGATAGCGTCCGATAGGACGGCCATCAGACCTGTAGCTGATGCATTATGACACTGGTGACCCGGGAAAGTGGTTCTGCGTGTACATGCGTCCCTTCCCCCATGACCAATCTGTGATCTTTCTGATCCCTCATCACTGCCGCCTCATGTTGGATGAATAAATGATAAGCAACATGGGGGATGTATTATCCGACTTCAAAATGAGAAAGTAGAGGGATAGATATCTGAGTTCAGAGTATTTATGGAATATTCCCTTGAGACTTCCCAGGTGGACTCAGCAACTGCATTGGCAAGAAATAATCTGCAGCAGAATTGACAATAATGAGCTACTAAAAGAATATATTCCCTTAGTTGCAGCACGTATGAAAACATTGTATTCATTCGGTACACAAAAGGTATTGTATATCTTTACTGGTGCTTGGCAACAATTCTCTGCAATAAATCACAATTAATTGCATTGTGATCTATCAATAAACCATGGATCAATAATGAATCTACCAATAATCTATGTCCCTGTTAAAGAGAAGTGCTTCACAAGGACAGTAAAAGGACTTTCTTGTCCATAAAGTACATGTTTGTACTTATTTTCCTTTGCGGAAAGTAAAAAGACAAAAGACACATTCAGCTGCGACGGTTCTTTAAACTTGGCAGTAAAAATAGAAAATAAATCCCCTGCGTCAGCATTCTTAGGCCCGCCTCCAAATGCTCTCATTGGTTTAAATGAGTGATGACGGTTCAACACCCCTCCTGTGACCTAACCTGTATGTATATTCAGAGCCAGTGGGCAATATTCATTTCTAAAAAAGCTGTAATATTGTGTTATCTTTACATACTTGGTTTAAGTAACGTCAACAAAGCACAACCGTCATGTTTGTTCAAAAAAGGTTAAATAATGTGTTTTTTTTAAATACATCACTGTAAGAACGTTGTTATGTTCATGTTGAATAACTGAAAAATCTCTTTCCGATGTGATCTAAACCTTCCCCAGATTGGTGTCACATTGCTTATTATTGTATTGGTGGCAGGGATGACGTGTTCATTCGTGTGTGTCCTAATGTCTGTTTGTAGCCAATGCTGCACAGAACTGGACTCGTCAGCAAAACAGCCTTCATGACTGAATGTATGAGTCACACTTTTACATATAAACCTCGGGGTTATTGATTGTTTTACACCCTCATTGATGACTGCCTTCTCGCTCCAACAACTGCGCCAGCAACACAAGTCATTTCCAGTAATCTGTTCGCGTCCAAACAAACAAACAATCTTCTTTTTGAATCAAACGCATTTCCAGATTAGTTCTATAAGCAATATTTTATGATCCGCCAAAGTTGGACGTGATGCGAGCATAATAAATCCCGGCGCTGTATCATCTTGACTGTAATGGAGCCAGGAGATGGAGACGTACCTGGTGGAGCAGATCCGCACTGTGCTGAGTGGAAGACGATTTAATAGCTGAGCCTGACAATAACGTGAATCATTATGATGATGTAAATCACTAATGCTTCACATCAAACATCCAGATCAACACCAGCGTCTGATCGAACCCCACATCAATCCAAACTGGGGATACTCGGGCAAAAAGAAACCGCAGCAGAAAGCCAGAGGTGGAAACAGGATGTGCTTGTGCTGGTAGAAGTAATTTATACAGCAACAATAAATATAGCAGACCCCGAGGCAGCTTTGAACTCCACCGGAGAATCAGAAAGCACGCAAACAGAACACGGCCTCCTCGGTAATTGTAGTCACTTAAGGCTATGTCCCTCATGGAGGACAAAAAGCCTCTTTTCCATTTTTTTTCAATTGAAAAATAAATAAGTAATTTCCCCTTTTAGGTTCAAACTCCAAATCCTTTTTGTTCTGGTGAGGTGTATTCACTCCTTCCTGGGGTCTTTATCCGCTAATCCAACCACTATTGTTTGCCTTAAAGATGAGTTCATTGACTGAATCCTCACAAACCTTCTGACTGGTAGCTCTGTGTAGTGTGGGATAATGTTTGGATGTATGCAAACAATGAGAAAAAGAACTGTTCTAATCCTTTCAGCAAATACTCAGCGAGCATGCACACAAAATAAAAATACTACTTCAAATCAATTGAATTCCTCCTGTGGGTGAAGAACAGAATCTTTGCATATCTGGAATATCTGAACAGCGCCACTTTGACGGTATGGACGCTGGTGGATCAAGCACAGGGAAAAAAGGCACACAGATGGAGAGACGCATGGGTGTGCGCATGGGTCATAACTGCATTACATTCCTCAAATACCGCCCGCAGTGCATAAATGGCTAGACTGCTGTATCCAGACCTGGATTTACCTGCTATGAAGACGGCCCCACGTGTCTCTTAAAGTGAGATGAATTAGAAAAGGCCTGCTGACACGACGGCAGGGCGCCCTCAACCGGGCCCCGGCAGCCCAAAGAGGGACCAGGTCAGAATACAAATGGACGTTGCATAAAGCATCCAGCCGGCGCACTTTGACCCAAAATGCACTGGAGCCGCAGCGAGCTTTACCTCTCTCTACAAGTGACTCCATAACTCCAGCGGGTCGAACAGCAAGGAAGCATAAAATCCATTGACTGCTGTGCTCTCTGAGTGACCTTACTGTCTGCCCCCCCCCCACGCGATGAGATAACCGCATCCGGATGCAGCAGGCGTAGTCGCGGTAACTGCTCTCATCGGCCCCTCTGCTCTTGCGCACACACACACGCACACACACATCTGTAATGCTTTGCTAATGGTTTGCGGGGGACACAAGTTCACAGCTGGCGGCCACCATCACATAAAAAGAGGGCGCTACTTTCATTTCCAGTAGTGGACTGTGCGCCACTCGCTGCCAGGCTCCACTACAGTCATCAGTCACAGAGGGGGGGGGGGGGGGGAATCACTAAGAGCTGCTGCATTACTTTAGCTTTGTGTTGCACTGCACCAGGGTCACATTTCCAACATTCCCCTTTAACAACAACACAAATATGTAAAGGTTGGTCTGCTGTGCTATTGTGTGGTTTTGTATTCGTTGTTTCCTTTGAATCTCAGTCAAAGAAAAAAAACATTTGGATTGATGCAGGTTGAGCAGTTACACAATGACAAAATGAACTTTTAAGGTCACTTTTTTATCCATTCCTCCGACTTTACCATTTCGTACTTCTCTGCAGTTACTGAGACACACAAGGTAATTTACTGTTTCAGATGATGAGGAACCTCTCTTCTTCTGAACAGTGCGACCAGCAAGAGAGCACCACCTTCCACAGGTGCAGATGTTGTACCTCAGACTGCAGTGTGGGTCTGCGGGTCGCATGCATTAACGTGCTCAGGTTCCCGGTGTAAAGGTGGTTGGTTTCTCAGTCAGAAGTCGTAAACGTGGAACTTTAAACCAACAATTATTCTTCCCTCTGCGGTCGAAAACCACCCTCAACTGACTGGAATGAAACAGAAAACGGTCTAACATGAGAAACCCATCCGAATGTTTTCTTTCTTCATTCTTTTGGCTTAGTGTAGGGAGGCTGGTGATTTTGAGAATGAAGAGGCGGGGGCTGATCTGACAGCTGACATCGGGTGAGAGACAGTGGACAGCCTGGACTGGTCCACTGGTCACACACCTGCGGGCCATTTAAAGCCACCAATGGATCCACAGCGTGTGTGCAGTCTGTGGGAGGAGAGACGCATGCAGATACGTGCTAATCACCACACCAACCTAAGGAGAAGGACACACACACACACAGAATGCGCTGAGATGACTCATTGGGTCATGACGCTAACGCAACATGAAACCTAAACATTACGTGTTAGGAAATGTGGAGGATTTTCACTCCATCAAAGATTTGACTTTGCATTTGCACAGTGTTTACATGGTTTCTAACTCTGTCAGTTTGGTTCTTTTTGGTTTGCACCATGTCTTAATTCCCTTTAAAAACGATGTGAATAATGTGGCGGCACTGATTCAGCAAATCACATAATAAACCAATGTTTACTTGGAGAAATCTAAGTGCCTTAGAAATGAAAGATAAACCTTCTTCACGATGGAAATTATTATAATACCTACAATAATGGATAAGTTCTTCTTTGATATAAAAAGGTGTATAAAAAGGAAAATTAACAAGAAAACAAAATAAATATTCTGAGCACAAAGTCTTCCACAAATACCACTTTATTAAAGGTACTCTTTAATATTCATTGCAGCTGGGTTCCATGCGCCAAATCACCCTTAATTAGAAAAGTTAGGACAGAGGAGAGTTTTCAAAAGAGAGTTCTGTCTGATAGTATCTGCTGAAATCAGGGTGCGTTCAAATAGTCCTTTCTTCTCAGGAAGGGCTGAGTGAAAGGACCCACACCATGATAAGAGCTGTTGTATTCTCTAGTGCTAAGGAAAGGAGCTTCAATGCTTCCTCTCTTTGCTCCTTCAGCATAGGAACCACTGGAGCTTCCTTCACAGTGGCTGGTGGAACCACCCATTGTCTGCACGAGGTGAAGGAAGGATCAGATCAGGATCAGAGGAAATGCACCAAGCTGCTTTCATTGTTAATTAGGAGCCAGTCTTGATATTATCTACTGTAATCTCTACAGTCTTTGGATGATGATGATAGCTCATGGGGCATCAACAACCTTTACAACAGACAATGGCTGGTATGATGTCTTACGTAAGCTTAAGTTACAAACATATATGTGCGGTTCAGGAAAGATTGCCCTTTGGCTTGAAATGTGTGGAAGTGACTTCAATTTATTGGACAGAAACATCAACGCTGATGGACTGGGACATGGTTGACTCACAAGAAAGCCATGTATACTTCCTGTACATGTGCAGGCCCGGAGAGTTTCAGTGATACTGGGGGCCTGCATGAATATACACTAGTCACGTTACTGTCACACCATTTGCTCATGTGTTCCGTGGGTCTTTGTTTTTATACACATACAGTAAATCTGCAATAGGAGACGATTACTCCATCATCATATTTTGTCGCTTCTCTGTCCCCTGCCATGCAACATTTTATTTCGTTGTGTTCAGAATGAATCCTGTCAGTGAAAAATGGAGCAACAAAGTCCCACTGCTGTGCAACGAACCTCCTGGCAACAAAGGGAAGCCAACCTTGTACAAGCGGTTGAGAAAGTCCTCCTGCTGCTGCAGCACGTGTGCTGTCGGGTTGTGCCTTTCTGCTTCAGGAGGTTCCTAACTGGGGGATATGACCTGAGAGTATATAAGAGGCAGCAGGAACAACAGTGTGTGGGTTCTGTAAATGTTAAGGAAAAATGCTTCCTTTCTTATCTCTTTCGTCATAGGCTACACAGAACCGTCCTTTGCCAAAGGAGGGGGGGGGGGGTATGGTTGGTAGCAACATTTAAAGCAGACGTGAACGCAGTCATCTTCCCTGAGTCAGAATTCTTAGTTCTCACGAACATCTTTCCTTGATATCTGGATTTCCTTTTTCCTGGTAAGAAGAAGCTGTAAGACCCAGGAGTCACGAAGGAAAATCCGTCACCATGAGTCTTGAAGTGTGAACTTGGCACCTTGTTCTGATAACCCAGAGGATTTTATACTTTAAACAAAATCCAACCAGTGTTAAAAAGAAGCCCGTTAATATGGAAATGTGAGGAAGCCCCCTTGTAATCATGCAGCAGAGATTCAGAGTTAGTCCAAATGATACGGCTCCTTTGCATACAGAAAATAAGAGATCTTGCTCTACCACTGAGCCTCAATGCACAAAGCAAGTTAAGAGAGGACAAAGGCCACCAGCTTTCTCTAAATGTTGCCAAAGAACCATTTATTTTGCTTCAACGGTCACAGCAGAAGTTTAGTTGGGATTTGACTGCAGTAAACTGAGACAATCAGATACTAATCTCTAAAAGACAATTCAGAAAATGGAACTAAAGTGTGTCAGATATGCGTCTTAAAGTTAGTTGATTACCTGCAGTAATCAAGACGACGCCACCCAGCCCCCCCGGTGGCCACAATGTTTTTTGTCATTGCTGCAAACCCCGGTTGAAGTGAGTCGATGTTGTTGCATGACGTCAGAGCAGCGGATGCATTGTATGCAGCAACCATTATGGAATGGGTTGCGCTGTTCCTGCCCCGGCTGAAGCCCAAAGCAGAATGTGTGCTTCTTACATAACATTACGTATAATAGTCGGATTAGAGCCCTGGTTATTTATTCATGCCTAAACTTAACCAATCAAATAACTACGTTATCTGCATGACATTGTGCTTCTATGTCATTTTGCCCAGGTTTAAGTTCAAGGTGTGCTGTGACAATACCAACATTTTATTTTGACAACTGCGTTGATCCAAGAAATTTTAATAAAGTAGTTATATTCAAAAAGAGATGATGAACTGAATTAAGTCTGACAAAAATCGAGGGAAAGTAGCTTGATTAAGAGCAGTCTGAGTGGAGAGCAGCTGCAGAGTTGGTGATAATTCTCTTCGGGTTCATCTCTACAAGTGACACTTTTCACATTACACAGTCATTTGATCCATTGTTAATATGAACTTATTAAATAGTGCAGCTTTAAATATCCTCAGACAAGACAGACAGTTATTATGTCTTTGAATTTCTTTCTGACAGCCTTATTTCTCTCTGTGAAATCATTGTTTTTTTGTTCTCCATATCTACTTATAATAGTCACTTGACCCAGCTCCTCTTTTTTATTGCAAACTGTCATTTCTAAAGATTTGTCTTACCTACCCTGAAATGAACTGCAAAACACCAGCTTAGAAAAAATAAATGTAAAAGTGTGGGGAAGAAGAAGACTTGCACACATGCACAAACTGGAACCAATGTAAAGATCCTTAAATGCATCGTTAAAACCTCCACCTCTGCCCCCTAATTTACAGGAATTGTTTATCGCACATATTATTCATTCAGCAAAATCATACATATCAATGAATGTTCTTGTCACATGTCTTTGCATTCCCGAAAGCCAAAATATTTACCAACAGCTTTTCCATAATCCACCATGTTCCTTTGGTGCTTTCATCAGCAGCAGATGATGACCGGTGATGGCAGAAAAAGGGCTTATATACATCACAGTGGGACAGGAAATTAAACATGGATTAGGGAGATGGTTTATCCATGCTATTTGATTGGAGAGGTAGATTCTAACAAGTACTAATGATGGAGGTGTAAGGGAGTCCGTAGAAACCATCTTATATACACTATTTTCCTAATCGGAAAGCACAAACTCTATTGTATTAACTTTTTCAGATAATGTCGGGGAGGATTATCTTGAAGAATTGATCTACTGATGCAATATTGTATTCTTAGAGGATTACAATAGATGGTTTGTTTTCAACCCTCCAAAAGGGTTTAAAAGAAATTCATAAACTGGCTAATATTCTTAAATATAATAACAAAATGGTTTAAATCCCCTATTCTATCCTGCTGGGGAATTTGACCGATCTTAAGGCAATTTCTTTTCTTCTTCTATCTGCCACATACTTGCTTTATGCAAGTTAAAGCACTTGTGAAAGGCTGACATTACATTTGTTCTCTGTGCACAAAAGTGTGGAGAATCCACTGTCACAGATGTGTGGATCGTAAACAGCAAAGTCATTTTATTGCTTTTGATGTCAAACAAAGCAACCGAGCAGCAGCCAATCCAGCGCCAGACAAAAGGCCGGCTGTGTCTCATATCTGTCAGCTTCTAACAGCCACTGTAGATAATTCAATCCAAGATCCTTTGCTGTCACTATTCCTCTTGACCTCTCTGTTACACAGTCACAGAAAGGAAACTCAATCCATTTGGTGTCACAGCAGCAGTTGTCCCACTCTGAGAAGTACTTTTCAAATTGAATCAGAGGTTTCTCCAAGACGTCGTCTTGGATGTCAACTGTTTTGGACTGTACAGCGATTGTTGAAAACATAGCCAGGTACACGCTGGGCTGTCAGACCTAAGGATCTTCCATTTTTTGAATAATTATTGGAAAAGAATGTTTCCCACTAACATTATTTCTCTGACACTATTTTGGATGATAACACTTTCTGACCTAGAGTGGAGATACAGTACATCATTGATATGAATCCAAACTAATAATAATTTGTTCTTTAAGACTACTCAGAAGTTTATAACATTACATACAATATTATCAATCCATAAAGGGTAAATATTTCCACAAGAGCAAAATGAATCGGACTTCGGACAGTTTGCCGGGGGACGGATAGCATGAGCTAACGCTACGCTACGTATAGCAGCGGGTTAATTTGCAGCTGGTACTGAAGAATAGCATGCAATTAACTTAGCTAGCTAGGAGTGAGGAGGTACACTGGCATCAGATACGCTGGCAACAGGAAGTGACGCAACACGCTTACCGTGACAACCAGAAACAAGTCACATGAAAGTCATGATTAATGCCAAAAAGATGGTTTGTTCTTGAGAGGATAAAACCCCGAGTGAAAGTTTGAGGGCAGTATAACCTTACTATATACAATACTGCAAGGAGAAAAGTAAGGCTTTTAGTTTAACTCTTATCTAAGGCTACTGCATTAGGAAGAGGAGAGGAGGACTGCTTTCACCTCACAATGCCTTTATAATGTTGAGGACTTTTAATGGCTGTCATGATTCATTTCTATACCTGCTTTTCTGTCCCTTTGTTCACCTACATCTTTACTGGAATACAGTTAAATCCCATGTGTGTGAATACATTTCAACCATTCAAATAAAAAAATCATACCTTACAAAAAAGGGTTCACTTAGTAGAGTGCAGGTCTCTGCAAGGTTTTTCTCCAGCAACCACTGCTTAGATTTTTCCGGGAGGAAATGTCCACATGTATACTGTCTGTACATGAGCTTGTACGTCGCTTTGGATAAAAGCCTCAGCTAAATGACATGTAATGTAATGTAAGCTAGCCTACCTCAGAACACGAGTGAGAATTTGAGCCAGGCTACAGATCTGTTAATATGTTTAGTCACAAGCCGTGTTTTTGTTTGGGGAGGCACCATCTACATTTACATCATGTCAATTCATCCGAGCAACTGCTGGTGGGCAGTAGGCCCACAGACTGGGTTTCCTGCAGCCGGACAGCAGTGGCTGAATGCCGCCAATGCACTCAGCTGTGACATGACTGACCCGGGGATGGTTAGGAGCGGTAAGTGAGGAATCAGCAGTCAGTCATGGGCCGATTTAAACAGGCAATAGAAGTTGTTTTGACAAAGTGAGATCCACTTCAACCAAGAGAGGTACCTGAGTATGCACCCATAATGGCCTACCCAACAAATTCAGCAGTTTGCGGCAGCAGAATGCAAGAGTAGACATGGACAGACACAGAGGTGCACACACGCACACACTCTCATTCAGTCTTATTAACTCCTAGCAGAGATAATGAAATGGCTGAATGAACAATAGTGAATGGATGCATCAGACTTGGCAGGAGGTTCACTGTTAAAAGTTTCTTTAACCCAAAAAGAATTCAATGTCTACATACATATCTTTCGCTTGTCTGGACGGAGCATCCAACAATTGCTGACTCAGATGACTGAATTGTTCCTGTCGAGATTAAAAAGTCCAATGAGTGTTGCTGGGGACATGCCTCTACTGACGGGGCGGCTCCTTTCCTACGAGGACAGTAACTGAATAAAAATACTACATTCAGAGATGCAGAGAATACACTGCACATACTCAAATCACCTCTGGCAAAAATTTAATTTAAAATAGAAAATCAATTGCACAAAATACAATACAGAATATGTAAGTATATATTGTGAAATAGACGTATGTAAATTAAAACAGCAGTGTAGCGGTGCAATGTTCTGCTTTTTAATTGTATTGTACATTGTGTGCATTTTATGTTTACAATGTAACCTTACCTTCTGCCATTCCCCCCTGGGGATGAATAAAGTATTTTTTGACATTAGACACCCTGTTACCATAATGAACTAACCGTCAGAAAATGTATATCCTGTAAAATGAGAAACCTATCAGGAACCTCATGATCAATGTGGTACCTGGTGGTCTGACACGTCAGGGGGAGTTATTAAAGCCAAAGGGCCAACAGACCTACTCAGTAGCTTTAAGATTTCCCCAACCAAGCTATTCCTTTAGAAAAGCTTCTTATATTTTATGACAAACTCTTCTTCAACCACCAAATCATGCAGTCGAATGAGCTTTTCTGACTTATTTATCCACGGTTGAAACCACCCATTCAATTTTCATTATTATTTCAAAACCCACTTCCAGCCTTAGAACAAGCACATATATTTTAGAAAATGCTCAAGTGAATGCAAAAGCTAAAAATAGAGTGCACCCCACTATGAATTGGGTCCCTACGATCAGGGAATAGTGCAGGTGTTCTTCGAGGCTTCATCTTTTAAATTCAAAATGCGTGGTGGCTACTGTTATACCAAACTAATTACACATGATGAAGCTGTACACTGCTGGCCCCCACGACGTCTGGGTCATAGGGACGGTTGCCCATTAGTCAACATTACTGGCTAGTAATCATGTTTGAAATCCCTATGTAAGTTCACACATTACATATTTTACTTTTAAATTCTATTAGGAGCAGCACATCTCATTTGTAATTTGTTCAACCTTTTTCATAATGTAGCAAGCTGCTCAATGCCAGAAGTTAGAAGCATAGATCTTCAGCCATCTCATTGTATTTTAATGCCACAGTTATAAATACTACAATTAGGCCCAATCCCAACTTCCATGAGCATATTCGGGGGCCATGTTCCCACAATGTCTGTGAGGCTATCCTCCCCGGAAAGAACTGTTTGACTCTCCCGAAGATAATTTGAGCCTGTGAGTGTAAGGGAATAACCCTGAACTTACCACATTAAAACACAGGGTACCCAGCGGTAGACAATAGACAAAGAGGACGGCATGCCCACACGAAAATATGGACTATACAACGTGCCTCGTTTATCCATCAGACATTTTTCCTACTGATGCTCGTTTGACAAAAACAAGTGAGTTGATTGTTTGGCACTCAGCTCCTTGTTCTGCAGCGGACCTTGAGCGACGCATTTATTCTTGTCTGTATAGAATGTTACTGGTTTCCAGCAGGAGGAGGCCATTGAATCATCAATGACGCCGTGTGGGGACAGGAGCTGCTACACTTTATTCAGAAGGAAGTGACAAAAACCACAGGGACGCCGGGCGCTTGACTTCCTCCTGAGTCAGCCCACCAGCCGCCGCTATGCGGATCGACGGTTCAGACAAAGCAGCATGTGGACAATAAGATGATGAGTCCAGTTAGACTTTCTTTACCTTCTTCATTGAACTGGATGAATCCAAATTGAACCTCAACAGTGGGCGAGGGATCTTTTTTTACACCATTCACGTAAACTACCTCATTAAATAGATAAAGACGCTGTACAATGACCAGGGTGGGGAAAGACTTAGCATGTCAAATCTGGACATTTTTACTCCTTAATGAAATACCCATGAGCCAGCGTTCCATTAAATCTGGCTGGCTGCTGCTTTCAGCTCCAGCAGTGTGCTTGGCATTGTGTGTTGGCTCTTATCGATGGTTGTTTGGGGCATCCCATCATGTTGAATCAGCAGCACGGGCGACCTGTGAGAGACAGCTGTCTCGCTGGCTTCTTGAACAGAGTCAAGTTCAGGGAGGAATCGTGACCAGTGGGAACGAGACACGTACATAACGCAGATGCTGCTAATAACAAGAACAATTGCAGATGTTTTATTTGGCCGAGCTCAGCATAGGACAGCGATGACACACCAGTCTGAACACTGCAGCTATTTGCTGTGACTGCCTGCAGGCTACGTGTGCTTGAGCGCCAGCAGCTGCACCGGCTCGTGTTCTTTATATTCTTTTAACGTTTTTCCTTTGAATTCTAAATGACATGCAAATGAATCTCCCTGTCACTCTTAAAGTTGGCCTTGCAGCTAAGCAAACCGTGCAGTGCCAGTTGCAACTCTAAGTAACATATGAGGCTAAAGTCTATAATCCGTTCAGAGCACTGAATACGCAGGCTTAGAAGCACTCACGGTCGCTCGCTGGCATCCTGTTGTTCTCTAATTCCATAAGTCAAATATTGTAATGTCACCTCAGGGTCCTGTTCCTCTGGTGCCACTTCCTCGCCATGTGCGGACTGTTGAGGCTCATAAGTAGTCCGGATCGCAATCAGCATCGTAGTTGTGTTTAATTCCTGCGACATCTTCCTCTATCTTCGTTTCGATTCTCCTCCAGAGCCTCTTGGACAGAAAATGACCTCTTCGGTAACCTTCACATTGTACTTACAGAGTAAAATGAGAGCAAGGCAAAGGTTTATTTAGGGGGAAAGTGAAAAGATATGATACGTTGCTTTGTCATTCCTGTAGTAGGAATTCAAAGGTTATCAGACAATAGTCCGACAAGAGAGGGTTCTGAGGAAATGTTCTATCCCAACACCGTACACCAGAACCAAGTCGAGGGTGGGATTAAAACAATGACGGAAACCAATGGAATTAGAACAAAATCACTCAAAATTCAATGCAAGTGGTGATCAGCAATGTTATATGTTCAAATGCCTACTGTGAAGTTTATCATAGGGCCGTGAGGCAATCATTTTTTGAAATAGTTTTAGTAAATATTATTTTTCATTGTTTGTGGATAGATTTAATGAATTATTGTCAGGAGCAGCTGCTGGTGCAGGTTGAAGGGAGCACTCAAATGCAGGATTTTCCAAAAAAAAAGTGTTCTTTAATAAATCCACGTGCACCAACGACGAGAAACACACAACAATGACGCGACAACAGGCTCACGGGGCTTAAATCCACTAGGGAGGTGCAGGTGATTGAACACAGGTGGAAACAATCAGGCAATCACAGGACAAGGCAGGAAGTGAAGTTACCCAGGGACACAAGAGACATGAAAACTACAAAATAAGACAAGAAGCAGACCCAAACCGTGTCAATCATATTTCACGTAATGTAACCTTTGGAGACGTCAGTTAAAAAAGATGTAGAAACCGTGTCAGACCTAATGTGATATCATGTGTGACAAACTTGTCACAATCCATCAAAACGTTTGAATCCACATTTCTCATTTCAAATTCTCATATCCGTGCTGCTTGCACAGAGATGCAGAAAGTATCTATTGCTGTAATAATTGAGGCCACACAGTGTTAAATGTGACCAGAGCAGAAACTCCCCAGGATCCTAATGTGGTGCTACATTAAACAACCACAAATGATTAGTTTTTCATTTGTAGAGTCCTGCAATGGTCTGTGTTTCTCCCAGGTTGTGCTCCTGTCTCTTTTATATGGCATGGGTGGTGAAAAATACTTTTGCAATGGGTACCTTGGTGTTTCATCGATTTCAGCTCTCCAACAACAAGCGTTTTAGGAATTGTAAAGTCCTTGAAGATTAAATTGATTTTTGGGTCACAAGCCTGAGGATTGAGGAGATGATGTGACAAGAAAGCACAAAATAACAAAATAAGTTATTTCTGTAGACGGTCGGCTTGGTGCACCCTAAAAGTGTGAAGCTGTAGAAGAATATGGTATAATGTGCTCCATAGATTAAGGTATCATTTTGAGACAATGTTAAGCTAGCTGATGGCGCAGAGAGGAAACCATGCGTCAAAAAGGAACCAACATGTTCACCGGCTGCACCTCAGAGGACCAGAAGAAGCCGAGCACATTGCAGAGTGTGATTGGATGAAAGCGCTGTCGGTGCTCATATGAGGCTGACATTGATGGGGGGGAGGATTTCCACGGTGACGGACTGACACTGACAGACAGGGGAGACGCAACAAGGGGAGGGCGGTAATGAAAGAAAAAGTACGAAAATGCCAAAAGGTATTTGAAATGCAAAGAAAAAATAAAATAAAAAAGTGGCAAAATGTGAAAGGTCGGTGTTATTACTTGCGTGGTAGCGCTGCGGTGTATCCACTCTGCCGCAGATAGATAAAGATGGATGAGAGAGAACGTGTGTGTGTGTGTGTGTGTGTGCCCCAGACAGCAGGAGGAGGGGGGCGGGGAAAAGGGGCTCCACTAGGCCTCCTATATCCAGGGATAATAGAGCTGTCACAGTGTTTTGACTCAGGGCATTGATTCCGCCTTTAATTGCTTCAGGCTTCAGCTCGCCGGATAGCAGTCCGAGGATATTAAACGTAATGTATTGTTGCACTAGAACAGTTATGACACTGATCACACACTGATATGTACTCATGCGTTGTCAGTGCCAATAATCCCTTTTTATTGATTGGGGCCGTCTCCAAACAATTACTGCAATTGTTTAGGAGCATAACCCAGACGGAGGAGCGCTGCGTTTCTGTCTGGCTTTGACATTTAGTCGAAATAAGGATTTCATACATCTCTGTCCTCCTCCATTTCCAAGATAACGACAAATGTAAATCATTATGCACAATCTTTTATCTCCAATTGTTTCAAAGGGGATTTGACTAACATACATAACGCTGTTATGTTACGCTGATCACCATCATTTATCACCATTTTCTGATGTGCAGTTTTACATATGAATAAATTGAGCCGTGCTTGTGTGAAAAACGACGTTGAGCTCCCTGCCCAGTCGGGTGTGGACATGCATTCAGTCCCCATGAGATCAAAGCTGTCTCCAGCTGTGCTCGCGCCCCGCAGAGTGCTGGCAGAGCTGTCAGGGATGCGTCTGCTAGGAGCAACGTCCCCCCCGGCGGCGAGTGGTGGCCCCCCCCGGGACTCCGCCCCACAACTGTATCTATATGCGGATCACCCCCCCCCCCCTTGCCTGACTGCAGACACGTGTTGGTGTACAGGGTGGCAGCGCTCTCTGGATCGGGTGGGGTCCGCCCTCCCTTTACATTAACTGGTGGAAACTATCCACGTCTCTGAAAAACAGGTAACGGAACAGAAAGAGCTCACCTGCTGTGGTCTCCAACACTCCATCAGATAGGTGTCCACTCCCCTGGGGACAAAAACACACGGCTACGTCTGAGCCTGTCTGGGCCTCAGATTACACTCGCAGCAGGACATGTTCTACGTTCGCTTTTCCCCTCCCGGTTTCTCTTGTTAATCGGATTTTGTATGATACCTTTCATTTGAGTAGTCTTTGGGATTATAATACAAATTTGAATTAGAAATAAAGTTGTCCCGCTAGTGTTTCTTAAGGAGATAGTTGTACAAATACAAATACTAGACATACAATTTACTTGTTCTATACTTCTTCTCACATCAATACAGATGTAAGGTCCAAAGAGCTTTAGTTTTATTTCAGGGCATATTCTTTCCCTCTGAGGATCACTACACTGCATCAGTACTGTTCATCATGCTGCATTGGGTATTGTTGCACTCATAATTGCCCTACACTGTTATGGACTAATTGTTGACTGTAGTTAGCTCAAATTAATGTAGCCTTCTAAATTTAGCCTCATACTAGTGGTTGCACAACGTGAAGAGCAGTGTTGGCTGGTGGAATAATTTTTTTCTGGCTAGGGGGCCATCCAATCAATTTAAGCAAACATCCCCCACAAGATTTAATGCAAAACATTTACAACAGTTAAAAATGTAATATTTATTCACCCTCACAGGCAATGCATTATAACAATAATAATTGACAGTAACAATGATATTAAGTTTAATAAATAAACATTTATATCATTTATATATGCGTGCTCTTTAGTTCCTCCGGAATGGGATCCTTCATAGCAGCATGGCGTCCTACAGACACTCCAGCTGTGTCTCCTCTAAATCACAGGGTTGTCCGATGAGTGGGTCTCGTTGTGCCCACGCGATGCAAACCCAAAAGCCCCCAAAAGCCCTCAAAAACAATGACGTTGCATGAAATGTGTTGTTTTTTCCTACCCTTCCACATTGCGTTTCCCTTCCACAGACCTGTGACGTCCAGCTGGGGGTAATGTCCACTTTAGCCAGCTTGAGTTGTTATCCACGTGAGCCCTGGTGTTCCTCTGTTGTCTGATCTCATCAGACGGGGGCTCCGTGTCCCTCCCTTCAGTAACGGCCCATGCTGGATCTGTCCCTTGTAGTTTTAAGAAGCAAACACGGAAAGCTGAACATGGCGTTAGCGTGAGCGCATCCAGGTAGCCAGACCTTGCTGGTGTCTCTAGAAGCTTCTCAGCAGTCTGCTCCCTTATTAACCAGGACACAGCTCCGATACCTGAAGTCTCTCCACCACAGAACGCCCCTCACACGGCTCTTGGTTCTTGTAAAAAAGGTACTGATGCTTCCATTCCATTGAGTGGGTATGATTATGGGGGGGGGGAAGAGATGTAGTTATCAAATTTGAATGAATTTTTTGCGGTTCAATTTTTTGCAGTTGAATTTTTTGCTGTTATGTATCTGAATTTCAATGCGTAAATATTCAGTGCTAGAAATTCAATCACCTTTTTCTTTCGAAACCCGATGACACAGATTTACTTCCATATGATTTAGGTCAGATTATACATTCACAAGTACACCTAATGTAACACACCACCAACTCATTTTATGCGTCCTGTTGATTACCTCAGATTTAGCATTTAACGTTTAGCAAACACAAAGCTTAGCAAATCCTAGCATGCTATTAGTACATAGCATCCGATTAGCATACACACACACAATAACCCTTAAAATCTATTATATCTAAGCCGGCAGGTAAATTACTGATAAATACAATGATGGCGGGTACCCAACCAGTTGTCCGATGAACGATGCAGGCCTTTTTCGCACCTGGAGAGCGGTGGAGCCTCAAGCAAAAAATGGATACTTCGCACAAAAAAGCACCGAAGAAACAACTCACTCGTCGTCCTCCTCACGGTGTTGGCGAGGCTGGACTGGAGACGTCGTCCCAGCCGTCCACAGCTGAACATCCCAAACAATAAGCCTAAATTGGCTGAAAGCTGCAAATTGCTGCTTTTCCCCAGTGGATATGGAGTTGCACCTCTTTTATATTACTGTCATTTGATTTAATGTTAATACCAAACCTGTTCGTTGATGGAGTTTTCACATAAACTGAACAATGCTTAACTGCTGGGTCACGGTCACCTCAAACAAAGCCGGTTATCTCGGGTTTCTGGATGTACTGCAACGGTCATAAATGTGTGCTCTTCCATTTCTGCCAAGCTGGGATGAGCTCATTGGAAACTCACTTCACCCATTGACACCGCCTCGTCACCTGGGCCTCTTCACTCATTCCATTCACTCCCTGTCACGGAATTTAAATAGCCACTTAGTTCCAGACTCATCGTGTGGGCTTTTGTTTGGATAACTTTAAGCGTTTTTTCCCCATCTTTTATGTTTGTCTTGAACCATGAGCTATGAATGTTACCATGGCAAACTGAGTAACTACAGAGGGAAAGGAGACAATTGCTGCTGTTGTGGAGGAGTAGGGGAGTTTTCACAAGATTTATATGAACATTTAGGCATTTTACGCAGCTGGTATGAGATAATGAAGTTGCATTGCATACAGGGCCTGAAATTAGGCTCCCAGTGGAACTTTATTTAAGTATTTAGTGTCGTATTCACTTGTATTATCCCAGATGAGATGGCACACACTGACTTGTGTGGTGTCAAAGTGCTACTGAGATGGCAAATGTGGTTATAAATTACAGACCACTCAGCAATGGTTTCTGAAGGAAAAATCAGAGGGATATAATATCACACAATGAATAAGATGTTGCTGCCTGGTCTGTTTTATTAAATATTGACAACTCCTCAAATGGTAGCAGGTGGAAGCAAACAGAAAGCACTTTGGGTGAGTAAAGATAGTCATTTTGATCTGTCAATCAAAGAACTGCTGACGTCTGCCTGAAGATGGAGGTATCAATCACCCAGAGTGCAACATGGTTTACACTGGTAACAAGCGACATTAGATCCAAGCTGAGGAATAGTTATTGGGGGTCACTCATGCTTGAATGAACCCAGTGGCCTTTCTGTGTGGAGTCTGCATGTTCTCCCCGTGTCTGCGTGGGTTCTCTCCGGGTTCTCCGGCTTCCTCCCACAGTCCAAAGACCTGCTCTGGGGATCAGGTTGATTGGTTACTCTAAATTCCCCGTTGGTGTGTAGATGTGAGTGTGAATGGTTGTGTGTCTCTATGTCCGCCCTACAATGTACTGCAACCAGTCCAGGAATGGACCCTAAATGTAGGGCCTTAATGATCTTCATTTGGGCACCAGATATCAAATACAGCATGTAGACATGCAAAGGAATTCCATTTATTTTGTCACGGTTTGGTTTTGCTTCCTGTCTTTTGTTGTAGTTTTCATGTCTCTTGTGTCCCTGGGTGAGCTTCACTTTCTGCCTTGTCCTGTGATTGCCTGATTGTTTCCACCTGTGTCCAATCACCTGCACCTCCCTAGTGTGCCTGTTGTCCGTCGTCGTCGTCGGTGCACGTCCTTTGGAAGATCCTGCATTTCAGTCCTGCCTTCAGCCTGCACAAGCACCGCTCTGTGACATATTTGGCATCTATTGGGTCAAATGACAATTTTGGCTTGATAACAGCCAACAAGTCCACAGGATTACCTAAATCAAGATAGCTATAAGATATTTCAATGAAACTCAAATCGTTGCCATTGAACCATAAATATCTGCACAAAGTTCAATGTTTATTTTTCAGTTGTAGATATTTCGGTAAGTGCAACATTTTCATCCCATAGAGTCCAGTATGTGCTGAATTAACCTGTTTCAGGACCACCTGTGCAAAAACAAAATGTTCCTGTTGCCTCCCAGTTCTCATTACCACAGTGCACACAGAGTACTGTCTGCTTAATTGTATCCGCACAAAACCCCAGAAACCAATCGCTGCGCTTACACGTAGGCGTACTTCCACGTACCGTCTGAGTAACAAGTTTATAGTTTCTGGTCACTTCATGATGTTCAACCTTAGGGGTTCCAACCAACTACTCTCATTACCAAATTATCTGCTTGTTGTGGCCTCCTATGCAAGAACCAACAGATAATGTGATGCAGAATCTCTTCTCAACTCTCAAACACATTTTATTTCCTTTTAAAATTCAAATGCTCACAGTGCTGCACTAAATAGACATGGCTTTGTATTTAAAAAGTCACCATCATGGTTTTTGTTTGACTAAAAACAATTTTTAATTGACACGTTCCGGTTTAGCCTTACAAACTCAGAAATAAGATTTCTAAGAACAGGCACATGGCATGCCAACTTAAAAAAGTGGAAGCAAGAAAGCTGTGCAGCATTAAAAAGCATATCTAGGTTTCAAACTTTTTTGTAAAAAAGTAGGCAAGCAGAGAGAGCTGGTCGATACAGAACTACAGCAAAAAGCCTTTTTTTCATACTTTTGAAGTGACTGTTAATCAGGCAGCTTCATGCTGATTGACAGGTTGGAGATTAAAGTTTAGTTTTAACACACAATGCCTTTGTTTGCTTTGGATTGATTAATTGATTTTCCTAAAAGAGCAATTTGTTTGTTACAAGTTTAGGTTTTCCTAACCCTGGCATTGGCTTTGACAAATTGGAGCAAATTGGGAGTCTCGTTCAACCAGGCAGAGCACGGCAAGATTTGAGGACGATTGGATCTCATTTCTTTTGCAATTGTTTCTGTATTTTCGGCCATACAACACATGATGTCAGTGGCTTTCATCACTTTCAATGACTTCAATTCCTTAAGCATTGTTACATAAACCATTGCTGTGCGCTGATTTCTAAAGTTTATCTTGAGTTGTCTAGAAACCTAACCGCGCGACAACAAGCAATACTATTCTTGATACAGCCGGATCTGAGAAACTGTTAAACACCTCACAAGAATGATCTCCTGAGGTCATGAACACACAGTACAAAGTATATTCCATTGAAATGTGCTATGTTAACTTTGGGTAACCTCGTTGTGGACCTCATGGAGTTCCAACAGGAGAATAATGCCCAAAGCTAGTGCCTCAGAGGAAAGGAAATGTCCAAAGTCATTGGTAGAGATCTGTGGGGATCATGGATATTCATAAAAATTGCAACGGCTCCGTTGTCACCCCACTCTCTTTCCTACCACATCACCAAGACTGCCTTCTTCCACCTTAGAACATTGCATAGCTCAATCCCCCCCTCTCCTCTGCCCCCACCGAAATTCTCATCCATGCCCTCATAACCTCCAGACTCGACTTGGCTCTCCCAACGAAATCCTCAACCATCTCCAACATGTTCAGAACTCACCTCCACCCGCCGCTATGATCACATCACACCGGTCCCACGCAACCTCCACTGGCTCGCGGTCAAATACAGAATAGACTTCAAAATACTACCCTAAGCAACATGGCCCCTACCTACCTACCTATCAGACCTCCTCCCCCTCAACGGCCCAACCCGTTGCCTCAGGTCCGCTAATGCTAACACCCCCCCAATCCAAATCCGCCAGACTCCCTCCCTGTATCATTGAAGCAAGCCCTCAAAACCTACCTCTACAAACTACATGACTCATTCTGTGCAGTTTTCTCCAGTTCTTTTAATTTGTTTGTTCGTTTCTCCTCTGGTTTTGTTCACTGTCCTTGCCCCACATAAAGGGTCTTTGGGTGATATAACTATAATCAGAATTTCTAAGACAGGCACCCCTGCACGCATACAATTGATCAACCCTTTCCTGTTATAGCTGCAGAAAGCTGGAACACAGTTTGTATTTTGAAAAAATGTATTCCTTTTCATCTGCCCACATAACAACGTCAGCTCCAAGTGTTTACCTCAGAATGTTGATTAGGACACTAATGGCTGTCCATGTCTTCTCCTTCTGTGGAGAAGTTGTCCAAGGTTGGTCCTCAGCTTGAAACACTATCCATTACCCACGTGCAACGTGCAATTAAACCGCTGGATAGGTTGATGGGAACAGGATTTGTGTGTTTGGGTTGGGGGGGGCTTACTCCTGGAGCTATCTGGGATTAAAGCTGTAACACGGGCCGTGTAAGAGTCCACGCTTCGATGTCTGAAGACGTGTTATAAATTATGTTTTAATGATGTAATATAATCTCGATATACGTTATACATGGATTTAAATCTTGAGAGTGAAAAAGCAAGCCCAGTTTTAGTAGTTTTTTTGAAGAACATGCTTTCATTTCTCCCTTTCAACTTTGGGAAATTTTGTGATAACTATTTTATTACCTTCTGAAGTCAGGCATCTGAACTTCAAAGCTGATATGGATTCATGCCAAAGTATTCTGAAGGGACTCTCTCTCTCTCTCTCTCTCTTGCAAACTTTGTATCTGCTTAATAGAGGCCTATTGCTCATAGAATCAAAGCAGTGCTGCAGCTCGGCCCCTTAATAATGCAGCAAACACCTTCCGTCTATGGCTTTCGCAGGGAAAGTGACAATGGTTCATTCCAAATCTGAGATGGATTGTAAAATACATTTATTTAAAAATCCAGCAATATAATAGCATTCATTTCCACTGTGACAAAAAGCAGCTCTGTTTCTCCACGCCTGCACCAGCATCTCCATCACCGTGACTCCAAGCTTGTCAATATATTATGACTCACCATGTTAATCTTGTGATAAAATCCCTTCTATATTGAACCATTATTAAACCTCCAAATGAATATTTTATGAATTCATCCTCCTGACTGTGATTGATGTACAATATATACAATATATTACACTGTTATACACCTTGTATAAGTAATAGCTTGCAAATATTTACAGTAATCATTCATTGTGGCTATGACCAAGCGCTTTAAGGGCCACGAGATCTCAAATGTTGGATAATTCGTACAGAAATATAACATTTTGGTTGATGCCTCTGATATTGCGATGGTGCGTGAGTGTAAGCGGTTTGGTCCAGCAGCAATCTAGTAACACATGAACAATGATTTCATCTTATAATATATACTTAGCAGATGCATACATGGAGACGACCAGGTTTCTGTCATACATTACTGAAGTAGCAATTCATGTAAGACGAATATCAATGCTGGGTGTACGACACATGGAGTGGCTGGAGATTTTTTTTTAAACTGGGAAAAGTTTAGTCCTAGTTAACATAACTCAACTCAGCAAATTACATCAAAAAGTTCTGCACCAATGTTGTGATGTAATGATTTTGCTTTAGTAGAACTTTACTAAAGATGGATATTGCCTGTAGGCAAAAGTCTACAGATGGACGGCTTCCATCATCAAACCTCATGACGCAGGCCTAAATGTGCATTCAAACATGCTCGATGCAGGCGCATTGAGACTTAACCAGGCCATGTTCTCACTAAGGTGTCTTCCCGTTTTTTCACATGGAAGGTTTTCATTTTTTGGGGACTTTTTCCTGTGCCGATGTGGCGGTTTTTGGGACAGAGGATGCCGCTTCTGTACAGACTGTAAAGCTCTCTGAGGCTAATTTATAATTTTTTACTATACAAAATAAATTGAACTGAAATTGAATGATGAAAAAAAAACATTTTTAAAAAACGTTCTAAATATAAGAAAACATAGAAAATAACATGGAAAGCAGCACTGTTGAGACAAGGCCACTCTAATCAAGCCTGTAAAGATAATGTATGAAACATTGTCGGGTTTGAATTACATTTTGACATCATTCACCCCAATTCAAAAGAAACCCATGGAAACCCTACCAGATGTGCATCAAATCAGTTTCAAACAGACACAGAAGAGACATACCCATGGAAGTAAAATCTGTCATCTGAAGAAAAAGGTGATTTGTAGCATTGAAATTCTGTATCTAAATCTTTTTCAACGTTAAAAATATTCGAGCGCTAAAAATTCAACCAAATAATTCAACCGCAAATATTTAAACTGCAAAAAATGTAGCCACAAAAAATTCAACCACAACATCCGGGACCTCAAGGAAGAAAAATCCTTTTGCTAGAAATTCAATCACCTTTTTCTTTCAAAACCCAATGAAACAGATTTACGTACCATACATACCCAAATAGTTCTGTAGCGTATATTAGAGATATGTGAACACTACAACAATATTGTACCAGAGATTATTAGACTCATTATAATTGTCAAATAGTAAATTACTTAAAAAACTCACATTGTCAACCAACTTTGTGAATTTAATAAAACGAAGGGATGCATTAAGGAAGTATAAACAATTGCATTAAAGTATTGTCCATCCTTGAGGGGATATGCCATCCATTATTCGTTATTTAATTGAAACCCATGAGAAAAAATGAATAAAAGAAAAGGAAGCAACATCTGTAACAATCGGCCTGTTGGCTCGGGTCCTGTAAATAGTGAACACCCATCACTGGCCCACATGAGTAATGAGCCACAATAAAACATCAGCCCTCATTTATCCTGACAAATTCCCCTTGACCAAATTGACACAAAAAGCGCCTCAGAGAACCAGAAGTATTAAAAGAACACATTGTATGAACATAAAAGAACAATATGACTTGTGTAGCTACCTCAGAGGCAGATATTCTCCTCTGTTTGTGCTGTAGCTTTGCTGTCTCTCTTCCAGGAGAGCCACAAATCAGCCTGCTTGGTAAACATGAGCATGCTGTGAGCGGTCTACTGCAGTTTAGGTGATCAATAGGGATGCTGAAATCTTGCATCTTAAGTTGTCAAGCTGTAAGGTGAAATATTATATTTGCTTGTGATGAAAGATTCTGGTATGAAAACTGTGCAAAGCATTTCACCCTTCCCTCCCTCCAGCTATCATAGGACGCTGTTTGTGAGAACTGTTGCTATAGGTAAATGCGCCGAACCCCGAGGGGGTCGATGCTTTGCTATTGGAGAGGTCGGGCTTCCTGAAGAAAAAAGAATATTTCGTCATACAATTTAATAATTACACCGGAAATGATAGTTCACATAAAAATATCTGGAATTGATCTGACACAGCCTCTGGCAGGGAATCTATTGGTTTGTACTTAGCCACTGGAAGTGTCCATCTTTTTTCCAAATTTGTGCTCCAAAAAGATAAACAATTGGTTTCCTCTACACAAAAAAAATGGATCGCATCCTGTGACTATTTCACAAATAACCGCTAGACTGGGTTGGATTACCATATCGGCCAGGGTTCTGCATCCAAAGAACCATTTGGGCACTGCTGAATGTGATGCTGACCATAAGCTCTAAATTCAGACCAGGGTTAAGAAAGTGGTCCGTCTGCACAATTTTTGATCCTGTCCACTATTCGGTATTTCTATTGGCTGTAGAGGAACATTCAGTGGCTCCTAAACTTCCCTTTTGACCCATATGTGGCTACATTCAAATTAATTCAAAGCCCTTTTTCATGTGCTGTTTCTGTTAGTCTACCACCCCTGTAGCTCTTTAACACTCTCAAACTGTTCTTGTAAGCAAGAGATTTTTTTTCCCAGAGTCCTGTGGGGAACGCAATCACTTTTCTGAACTCATTAGAAATCTTGTACACCTCAATGTGTTTGGAACTTATTGTGCTCAGATCATCGGCACGTTGCTCTCATCTCTTAGTTTTCACGCCAGTTCAACCGCTGTAGATTCAACCCTTTGCCCCAATCCAATAGAAAGGCGTGACAGATACAACTGGATGATGACACCACAAGTTCTGGGCCTTTCAGTTCACGCTGTTTTTCAAGCAGTTGTCAGTTGGAGACGTTAATGTACCAAATAGCCCGGTTGAGCTTTTAAAACTGGACTAAAGCTTTTGCGTTCTCCTCTATTGTCACCTTTCGGCTCTCATTAGGCATTCCTGTTGCGAGTTGTAAGTACTCTGTCATCCTGCTAGCCGCCGTCGACTCAAATTGACATTTCACTCAGTGTCCCTCATTTCATTCAGTATTCTTCGGAGACCGCCTTTGCTTCTGTCCCCTCATTTCCAGCTGAGTCATTTCACCTTTTTGTCCCCCTGGAAATGGATTAGCCTGCCTGGACAGACATTAAACTGCAAAATCAATTAGGGTTTTTCTAAAGGTGCCGATTCATTTTCATGCTTGTTCGTCACACCCTTTCCTACGCTGGTCTGTCACCATCTTTGGGTTATTGGTAGCCCTTTGGTTTTTGTACCAACCAACAAGGGAAGACATTTAAAATTTAAAAAATATGAGGATACAAGTTGTCTTGTAGGGTTTTAAAAGAGCACCCAAAACACGGTACAGTTTGATTATGAATTTCATTGTAGTTATTCATGAAGATTATTTATTTAAACATGCATGTCTACTACACAAGCAATGTTGAAAAAAAATAACACATTTTACTTTTAGAATGTGCTATGTTATATGCAACCTTGTGATTTAGCCCGACAGATGAATAAAACCCTCCTGTAATGATGGTATTGATCTGTTTGTCCTGACTGGACCATCAACCATATTACAACAGGTTGACAGTTTGGGCTCCCGTTGCCATAAGTAAGCACAGGCCCTTTAGTGTTATGACTTTGGAAAACGACTGGTGGCAAGGGTCTCCTTCCCATGGATCATTTCGTCAGTCGTTGCGCGAGTTCATTCAATGACGGAGGCAAAGCCTCCAGGCAGCATCGGCTGTCAGAGTACGAACTCACACGGTTCAGAATACATTTGCATGAGCAAAAGTGGACCAATCGAATTAGGAAATACCAATAATGTGCCATTATTGACCAATGGCATGTCAATTCTACTTAAGACCCAGATTCTAGTGTTGATATTTCAGAGTGCGTTTCAATGAGTGGATTCTCAGCAAGTCGGTTGACTTTATTAAAAAATGATCACATTTACGCAGTGACAGTGCTTCTTTTTTCGGCTTCATCTTAAGTGCTGATGCTTTTGGACGTGTTTTTGTGTTTGACACTTTTCTTCCATTTATCAAATGGTTGATATTATATATCTTGTTGCCTCACAGCTCTACGTGTTTTAGAGAAGCACTTAGAGACATTTTTCATGTTGTGATCTATTGTTCCGATGCATAGACGTAGATGAAGCAAAATAATTCTTTGAGTAACTGAAGCAAATATGATGAGACCTGCAACGGAGATGGAGGCGCTGAAAGCTCTCCATCACCGGGGGGGATTATTTGTCATTTGTCATAGCCCCCTGGGATTCTGATGTTGCGACAGAAACAGTCAAGTACGTGTCTGATGATGCCTGCACGGGTATTTGCAGGAGCAGTCGCTGAAAAGATAGAAAACCACAGATTTTGACCTCCACGCTGCGACCGGTGACTAATCCTTCCTCATGTGGCTGCCGCACGCAGCGGGCATGAAGGGAGGAGGGCGCGGGAGTCACGGGTCAATAAACCCAAGGCTTTCACCCAGGAGATATCCCGTGTGAACCAAGTACTTTCTTCCCCAAAACCAAACCAAGTGGCTTTGGAGCGTTTCTGATTTGTTTCCGATTCCTAATGTCAACCCAGTGTTCTATGTTGCAGTTGCTGAAATGGAGTTCAGTTGTACAGTAACTTGCCGTGCATGTCCTGTTGTGCGTTGAGATTGTCTCACAGTTTCCGCTAGTTTTTAATTACTGTAACATTGGCTTGTCAAAGGATCATTTCCCCTTCACTGGATAAAGTAATGGAGTAATTGTACACAATTTGAGCGCTTTCATGTTTTCTGCACGCACAATTGCAAGCTTTCCATGCAATTAACACAGCTCCTGTCATAGACCAATGGGCTGTGAAGGGGATTAGTGTTTGCATGTGAATGGGACCCCTGTCAGCTGTGGGATGTAATTAGGGTTAACAACTAAGCTTAGACCCCAAACACCTTCAAGCTGGAGTCACTGAGCATTGTAATTAGGAAGCACTACTGTGCTTTAACTTTCCTCCCACTGCAGCCCGACTTTGTTCTTAAAGATGGGGCCACAATGCAACTGATGGCCTGAGCTGGAGGAATGACGCCATTTGAAATGCGTGCAGCATTCGTAGCTCATTATTGGACATGATTAACTTGACTTGTCTGTAATGGTAAGCGATGTAGCCAAACACATCCATCATAACTGGAGATGTGTCATGGATTATCAATAAGCTGTCAATTTGTAGGTGCCTTACATGCAGAATTTACTCCCCCGAGGTTTATTGATACGTATTAATTAAAATGAGGATGATTGATCGTGAATTGAAACAAACTAATGAGGGTTTTACTTGAACTGGAACGTAAGAGTCTGGTGTTGTGTCTTTATACATGAAAGGACAGATACTTCCATCCGTCATGTTAGGGCTATATTATGAAACGTTGTTTAGCTTTTACTTAAAATAATAAAGTAATTATCACAAACCCCGATGTGTTTTCTAACCTTAGGTTAGGTCGAGGCAAGTAGACTACTTAGCTGTCGTTTCACAACGTGATGTCACACGTCAAATGAGCCACTCTCAAACTGTTGGTCGTCATGAGATTTAGTGACAAGTTACATTTATTACTTTTGCTCAGACACATATTTGTAAAACCCAAGTGTTCACCAAGAGACTGACGATGATCAATGTATGATTCATGAATTGGACTGACATGAGAAGTCAAGAAGAAAAAGTAAGGCGATTCAATGTTTCCACTCAACAGAGATGAACTGTAATCTTTCTTCTGATCAAGGCATTGGGCAGACTAATGTGGCATTTTAATGTTTCGAAAGAATGCAGGTAACCCTTTGAATAGTTTGATCTCTGTACATCAGACATCAGGCTGGTTGTTATCTACCAGTTAGCATCTCATACAAAGATTGTTGTGGCTTTATTTTTAGAATATTCATAAAAGCAAGATAATTAATTGTTAATGGTTTTCAATTGGTGATGGTTGATGTGTGAAGGTTATGGTTATTATACTATTCTCATGAACTCATTGCTTTTGATCAAAGTGGTGGTGTTATAGTGCGTATAGGTTGCTCACATCATATTGCTACATCAGGTGCTGCTCCATTTTCAAATTACCAGAAATACCAACAACTTCTTAGTGGTGTTCAAACTTTTTATGTAACATATTTTAAGTTTATTATGACTATTATTACCGGTTTTGGCTCTGATCTCTGCAAGATAAGAACTATAAAGTGCAACCTATGAAAAAGGAAAAAAATATTTGGCAATGAAGAGTTTCTGTACATACCGTACAGTTATAATTAGGCACACTTTACGCATCCCCTCCCATCTCTTTATGGGAAACTCCCACTTTCCCCTGTAGCAGCCATCTCAAACTAATAAAATGTCTATCAGCATTAGTGGCTGGAATGAGTCTACAAATCTTTTCTTCATAGGGTTGTAGACTTGAGACAGCCTCTCAATTCATGGATCTGTGTTTTGTGAGAAGGAGCAGTTCTCTATCCATCCATCTTCAAAACCGCTCATGCCTCATACAGGGTTGCGGTGGGGCTGGAGTCAATCTCAACTAACGTTGGGGGCGAGAGACAGGGTACACCTTGGATCGGTCCCCAGCCAACCGCAGGGCCGACACAGAGACAAACAACCATTCCCCCACCAATTCAGAGTTCTCAATCAACCTAATCCCCAGAGCATGTCTTTGGACTGTGGGAGGAAGCTAGAGAACCCGGAGAGAACCCGGTTCTCCGTATAGTTCAAACAAACAATTCAGAATTTCCGCATGCGACACACCTGTAATACCACTACATTACATGATTGTGTATTATGAGCAGAGGTGGGAGTCTTATCTAATGTAATATAAACAGTGTTGTCCAGGTTGGCAGGGGGTCTGATGAGCCAAACAGGAAATTCCCCAATCTGTGTCCGATGAGGAACCAAAACTTAAAGAGGACGGCCTCTTTCTGCATACGAACAGACTGGTGATGTAAAGGCAAATGAACCAACCACAGGATTTTTCGACAGTCGATTTTAAGTGACTATGAACGAATTCCTCCGTTGATGTGGAATCTTGTAGTTCATGAACTATCCTAACCATCTGTCCTTGACCCCGTTGACGTTTTGCACAGAGGTCAACGTAGTTAGAAATATATAGTAGGAGGTATTTTCTTGGACTATTCAAATCCAGCCCTAATCACCTCCTGCACGCGTGCCACATCCAACTGGCAGGAGACTCTAGGCCTGCTGCTCTATAAATGCCAACTAAGAAACATACATTTCTACATCATAAGAATGCTGCATAAAACTCTGTCAGTCACTGGAATGGGATTTACAAACGCGGGTCCTGATGATGCAGGATGCAAAAAGCAGTCTGTAGATTAAAACCAACATAAAAATCTTGTAATTCTTTTATTTCCTCCTTGTGTGCTGATCAAATGAACTAAATGTACACATCTCCAGGCAGATCTTCTTATGTGTCGCTTCACAGAAGCGTTTGTTTGAAAACTATTGCTCCTCGCCACATGTGTCACTTTGTGGTCCATTTTTATGGGTATTTCAATTTCATGCTAGGTTTGCATCACACTACGGTCATGATGAGGTATTTACTGCAGCAAGTAGTGACTCATTTCCTCTGCCATCATGGCTTAAGATCACAGGCTTAATGTGTCATATTAAGTCCATGACCTGACTTTAACCTCCCGTCACTGTTTGTGTTTGCAGATCCAATGATTGCTGAATAAAGTCATTTAAGTATTTTGGTCCTTTAAATGTGTTTTCATTGGCCGTGCATGTCTATCATCGAGGGTCAAAGCCATTCCCGTCACAGTTAGAGCTTTAATATGTTCACAGCAGCACAGGGTGGTCTAGTTTATATTTCAGTTTAAATGCATTTTCTTTTCATTTGACGTTAATTTAGTTGCTGCAACTCAAAGAGGCTTTTTCAATGCACAATAATTGCAGAGCACATTCTACAAGGAGTCAATTTGAGATTTGCATGAAGAATGGCAGCATGTCATGGTGGAAGGGTTTTTGCAATAAAGAGACAAGCGATGGAAATTGAGATACTTGTGAGCGGTTGCAGCTTTCGCTCAGAAAGCACTTATCCGATAGGAATAAAATATAAATGGGAAAATAATGGAGGTTTATTCCAACAGTGTCATTGAAAACTTTTGCTTTACCGACCCAAAAATGTACTTGTGTGGACGTTATGTCAAGTAAAAATTTGGAAAAGAGTAAAGATTTTAGGTCCAACACATTTTGGTCTGTTCTTTTTAACGACAGCAGCAACATCTCAGCTGCAGATGAATGCCTTTTACAGCAGATGATAAATGTCATGACTCTAAATTGATTTTGGACATTCATTAACTCAAAATTACATTAATTGGATTTGCAGAGTGCTTGGTGATGGATTCACACTTATAAATAAATGTACTGCCTAATTATTTATTTATGTGCATTTATTAAGACGAGGCCAGTCAGCTGATCCTTAAACCAAGCAGAGACTAGCTGTTGGCTCCTTAAAATACCGCTTGGTGGGATCATTCTACAGCTGGATGGCATGCAGTGTGTGATATCTCAGCCTTGCATGCAGTCCGATGAACCTTGACTTGACATGGGTTGATATACGTTGATATACTCAATTGCTGTACGTGTATGAGCCAACGGCTCCAAAAGCAAAAGCAAGCGCAGCCTCGGCACCGTGACAAGAGCGACCTTTGTGGTTCTACATCCTGTACTGCCCCCCTCATCCTACCTGGGTGCACGGCGAGTACCAACCTGCGCAAAATAACATTAGCTGAATGTACTTACTCCACCCCGACACTAAGAACGGATGGCAGAAATATTGCAATCTGCGCTCAAATAATGTCATGGAGATACACAAAAAGGGCCCAACTACTTTGGATCACAGCTATACGCTTTCGTTGTGATACCACCTTAACTCTAGTGAGTAAAGGATTTTAATTGACACAATGATAAAAAAATGGAAACTGGAAAATAGAAGCTATACAACAGCCAACAAAATGTTTGAGAGGCAACATACCATTTCCACCACCTCCTGTGTCACTGTGACAGTGACTCGGTCTCCCTGAGTCTAGCAGTCAGTGTGAGCGAGTGTAGCTTACACTTAATCATCCTCAGGTGACATACACTGGTAAAAAATGGATTTTTGAGGGTATGGCATTAATTCGATTGCAGTTCTCTGATAATAACCTGGTTCGGTAAGTAGCAGAAGGTGTTGTTAATCAGCTTCAGCTGCATTGGAGTGGGATGCTGCTTTGTGAAAGGAGGAACAGGTTGAGCCCTACAGACCTCCAGCAGGCCACTGGTGTGAATGTCTCTGCCCAAACAATCAGAAACAGACTTGTGGCCTCTGGGCGTCCTGTAGTGTGCCCGGTGCTCACTGCCCAGCAGCCTGGAGCTCCATTAGCGTTTGCTGTAGAACACCAGGATTAGCACATCCACCACCGGCCCCCTGTGCTTGTCAACAATAAGAGCAGGTTCTGGAGAAGCCAAGGAGAACGCTATGCTGCCTGTAACATGGTTCAGCATGACCGGTCTGGTCATGAGTCAGTGGTGGTCTGGGAAAACGTATCAATGGAGGGAGGCACAGAACTTTACAGAGAACGGTAGTCTGACGGCCATTAGGTATCGGGGTAAAATCCTTAAACCCCGTGGTCCGATCCTATGCTGGTACAGTACGTCCTGTGTTCCTCCTGATCCACGACAATCCCCGGCCTCATGTGGCAAGAGTATGCCAGAGTATGGGCGACCGTGGGGCATCGGAGTGTTCCATGTCACATGTTAAAGTGTCCCTGAGCAAGACACCCAACCTCTAATTTCTCCCCCAGCGCACTTAGGGAAGCACCCTGCTCCCACTGTGTGGGACGCGTTAAAATGCAATGAACGTCGGTTTAGATGATAACGTCAGCTAAATGACATGTCATGTAAAGTATGCAGGAATTGATGGAATGAATTAAATGGCCATCACGATCACCTGACCTAAGCACGATAGAACCCCTCTAGCCTGCCATGTTTCGCGATATCTATATAATGAAGCCTTCTGTAGGCTAAAACTTGTATTTAAGAGATGTGACATCTTTTTTTAAAGAGTATAAATATCCAACATCATTTTTTTTTCCTCACTGAGATCTGATGGATTTTCAAAATGTTCGTTAATTTTTGGAGCTGTGTATATAGACTGTACACCCAGACCATGTGACTGCTTTGAAAAATGAGGCTGAAACAGATTACTTTAACAGTGCAGCCAATACTGCAGGACAATTAATCCTGGCCCAGCATTAAAGATGTCTCCTTAATACAATGGAGGGTGGGGAGTCTATCTGTAGAGTTGGGATGTAAGAGTGATGCATACATGCAGACAGAGAACGCTATAGCTCCAATTTCTGCTCATTAATCACCTGTCCGCCAAACGCCCTCAGGAGAAAACAGCCCGCCTTCTCCGAGGTAATTACAGCACTTGAAGTAAAGCTTTCGGGCGCAAAGGCTCATAAGTAGCCATCTCATTTCTCTCTTACCCCGCCCGGTTTGTCATCTCCACCACAGAGCTTGCTGTATCCTCCGGAGAAACCTCCTCTTCCTCTCAAGTCCTTTCTACTGCACCGCTGTCACTCATCTTTAGCTCTAATTTTCTCCCTGGCACAGACCCATATTGGCATCCAATGTGAGATAAAGAAATTATGGGCTCATAAATCAATGCCCAGTCCATGATGTAGGCTTAGTACTTGTGACTATGCCAGAATGACGCACTTCAAGTCCCGGAGCTAGTCTGTTTTGTTTTGTTTGTTGATTTTCTTTTTCCAAATAGCTGTTCCAGTCCTTCTGACATTTGATTATTTCTTATACATTTTCATGGATCATATGGCTGTTACTGAAAAGACTCACAGGCTAACTCAGACTCTCAACTAAAGGCCAGGTTCTTTATATTTGGTGGAAAGCAGTGACATAATGACCCGTTGGGCCCTTTGCCCATTAGCGGCTGATTGTTAATGTAGTAATATCAATAAAATAAACCAATAAACATGCAATTGTCCACCCCATGACAACTGCAGTATGAAGAGCATCTAATTTCTCCATAGAGAGACTCAAAGAAACTAAAAATAAGCCAAAAACCGCATCTAGAGCGACATCTTTGTGCATTTACTTTTAATGTCAATCTGTATACTGCATGTCGGTGTAGGCATGACATATTTATAACCATTGGCGAGTAGATGAAGTCTTTTTTTGTGTTGTTGCTGCTTTTAGGGAGACTGACAAGAGACTTACACGGCATTCATACTTGAGTGTGTCCTCAGTGCGGCTCGCTGCTAATGATCTCATTCTGTGTTTCCAGATGGAGATGATTCCGGAACCTGATCCCGATGACGAGGGCACAAAAATAAGTGTGAGTTCAGTTACACACCACATGCCCATGGCCGCTACATATTGGACTGCATTTCATTCTGAGCAAACACAACAGCAGCTGATTTCCCCTGAATAATACACCTTCAACCAGAGAAAGGCGGCAATCTGTGAAATCCGCCATGACGCATTATTACTGTCAGAGTGGTTCAATTCCTGCGGTCACGCCTCACCAGACGCTCTGTATGCACATTGTGTTCCAAGACCACCCCACCCCTCCCATCACTGCCCTAACTGGAGTAATCAGAGATTCATGGGTTTGTGCAATGTCAACGGGCAGGTCTGCTATCACGCCTTTACATTCATTTCATGTTAACATATGTTTTTGTTATGTATACATTCACTTTAAACCTACATTTATTTTCCAAGCTTTCTCCTCAACAATGAAGGATGAACATGTACAGTCTCAATCAAAATGGCAAACTTGAAATAGAATTTAACAAATGCAGATCAACTCCTTCCGTTGTTACGATTAGCAAGAAAGTATTTTACATGGTCATGTGTTCTACTTCTGTCATTAAATCATTAACAATTAAGCCTCTGTTGTGTAAATTACAATTTAAATGTAAATTACAACATTTTGGACAACATTTGAGTAGCATTTTTAAGAATGTAAAATACTGTATACCTAACATCTTTTCTCGTCTGAATGATTTTAAACTGCGTAGCTAAATTCCTGTAATTCAAATATTAAAGGGGACAAATTATGAAAAATCCACTTCGCTAGAAAGGTCTTCTACACATTAATATTGCTGTCTGCCATGTTTACCAACCTATTTTTTTAAATTACAAATTAAACAGTCAAATCAAATCTGGGGTGCTGGGGTACATCAGAAACAGTGAAAAAAATGGAAAGGTTTCAGTTATTGATCCACTGAACAACAAAACGGGTCCATAACCTTGCAAATGACATTTTTTCCATTTGGTCTGTCAGCTTCTCCATAAAACCCCATTTCCTACCGAATTAAATTCCCCTGTAACCAAACTGCGTTCAAAAGTATCTTTCAAAGTAAAAATATTTTCTAGGTTGTTACACAAAAACAACAAATTAAAGAGATTTTTGGTGAACGTCCTGTGCTTGTTTGAGCAGCTCACACAACCAGCCCTGCTGTTGTATTTAACAATGTTACACACGTCATTGTGAACCTCAAAAGCAATGGTTATGCGTCAGCTTGAGCACTCAAACTGCTCTCACAGCTGGAGGCAGCCAAATGTTGGCTCAAGTCTTACCGGCCATAACAAGTGGGTTTGGAGCCCTCCAGCTCCACCATGAGATAAATCCGTATTTGTTAATGTAACACAGAGAAGAACCGGACAACTAGCCAAAGTCTTTTAAACTAATTCCCTGTGACACTTTGTCCCATGTCCCAGCATGTAGCGCGTTGCAAAATAAAAACAGCTGTTGATTCGCTGTCATGATTCTTTGATCTCTTTTAATCCCTCCAACAGACAGTGAAAGTCCAAGGCAACGACATCTCGCACAAGCTGCAGATCTCCAGAGTCGCCAAGGTTGACGAGGGACTGTACGAGTGCCGGGTGACGCGAGCTAACTACGGAGAGATTGTGGAGTACAAAGCCCAAGCCTGGCTGAGGGTCAACGCCACAGCCAGGCCACGGCGGCCACTGGTGCCCCCAAAGAAAAGCTCCCCACTGCACCTGACGGACAAGAAGCCACGAAAGCCCAGCACATCTCATGGCCAGGAGAGCATGAGCTCAGACCAGAGGGTGGCCTCCACCTCCACCTCCCACACGTCCTCCGACACAGCTAAGCACAGCCCCGGCTCAGGTAAGGCCCCGTGGGTCCCGCCAAAGGGGAATTTGACTGAACTACAACTGAGATGGTACAGATGGAAATGATCTAGAAAGTGCCATCATGTTAGAATGTAAAATGCAAACAGAAACGTACAAGATATAAAGATAACCCCAAATAGCTGCTCCTCCAGTGTTAGTCCTGATGAGCAGGTGGCCCCTTGCATTGTAGTCCATGCCACTAGTAAATGAATGGGTGAATTATGCAGTGTTAAGTGGTTTGAAGACTAGAAATACGGTGTGTGTGTCTGCAGCATCTCAGAGGTTCCACTCCAGTGCGGTTTCCCTTCATTCGATTCTAGATTCCAGACAAGCGTCCCTCATGTTGTGCGTAAAGATAAATCACGGCTGTGTCAGGAGAATGATTTGGAATCGCAGGTCGCAATTCATCTTGACCTTTTCACTTTGTCACCAATAGCTAAACGGAAAACACTCGAGGCGCCTTCTACAGAGCGCTCCATGTTCCTCTTACCAGCCGACAAGTACAATCTGTTTAGATGATCTGTCCTCTATAGGAATAATAATGTAACTGCCATTATTAACCAAAGTGTTTCCTCAGATGAAGATTGTAGCCAGCTTTAGGTATTCTTTAGCTCACTAAAGATATAGAAGAAATCTCACCTGGAGAGCTGCCTCTCTCATTATGGATGAATCAGTTGCAACACAATTGTCTCCCTCCAGCAGAGCCAACACCGTGCTGCTGGGCTCGTCACTAATCCTAGGAGACGAGAACACATTCCAGCCTTCCATGCATCTCTTTGCAGGCTGCGTGTGAGTTCTGAAATTGGTTTTAAGATTTAGTACCAGATGGTCTGGCTCCCAGCTACATTTCAGAAGTCCATCCCCCACGAGCGGCTTCTGAGATCCTCAGGCAGCCCTCCTGCGGTGCTTCTCACCTTCTTTCCCAAAGGTATTCTTGCTGCAGGCTCCCCGGCTTATGGGCTGGCCAATTGGTACCATTTTTCACAATTTCTTTCTGTTCAAAACTCAGCCATGGTAGAATTTACGACATCTCCTCATTGGTAGAAGGACACAACCACAACTGAAAGTTAAGGGCCTGAAAGCAACACCTGCAATGAAAGAAAGAATAGTTGCTTTAGTATTCCATCAAGCGCAGCACGGCTGAAAAGCGATGTGTAATACCGATTTACTGATACAGTTTTCCCAGGGACATTCCTTGACAAACATGTTCCTTTCACTATTGACAATGTTTCCTAGGTAAATATGAAAAAAAAGAAAAATACTGATATCAACAATGTTAATAAGTGATTGACAAGTGACTGGAGTAATCACAGTAAAGTATTCTTAAAGTATAACCGAGTTCATTAAATTCTAACAACAATGATCAAGTCACTATTATCTCAAATGAACAACTGTTACACAATAGCTTGTGCGTGATGGGCTCGCAATAATGTGCCCTAGAACGCGAGATGAATTGCTATGTGTGTGCCCACATTTGCGTGGATCAGTAAAGAATAAAGAAAAACAAAAGTGCTTGGTTGGGTCCAGGAAAAGACAAAGGTAAAAAAAGGTACGTGTGAAACATCAAATCAGCACTCGTATTACGAAACCTTCTGTAGGTCAATAAAGAGAAGTTATGTAACAATAGGGCAAACCTTGACCTTGTTTAGCAAAGAGCCCAAACAGCAGGCAGGATGTGTGTGAGTCCCTGTCTGAGCGTCTCCTAATGATGCCGATGGAAATCCCCTACAGGTGCTACAGGGTAACCACGGCACTGACCAAGCCTTGGTGTTAACTTTGGACCAAATAATGCATATACAATGAAGTCAAATGAAAGTGGCTGCCTTCTCACAGTAGTGAGTACCCATCCTTTCCAATACATCAAGAGCTCTCGAGCCAAAATCACTGTGCATCATCATGATGCTCACCTTGTAGCCTCGTCTCCATTACCTTCATTTCAACAGTGCCACTTCTCATCCTTGAATGTCTCTTCTCCATGGTCAGTTTGAGCACCACGTTGACCCAGCTCTGGGTGCAGATGTATAGAACCCTCGAGGCAAAGCACAGAAAAACAGTACTTGCCACCTAACAGATTAAAAAAAAGTAGAATCCACCCTGGGGTTGCAGAGTCAAAGAGTACGAGGCCGCTAAATTATGCTGACAACTGTGTTGCATTGAGTCCTGGGTGCGCGGTGTGTGACACTGATAAATGCCTCTCCGTGGCCCCAACCTCCTACTTTGAGCTTCACAGCGGTATTTCGGCTGAGGGCAACAGAGCTCTATTACTTCTGCACTCAGGTTTGAGGCCACATGAGCAACAGTGGATTAAAGCGGTCGGATGAAATGAAATTAAACCTTGGAGAGTGCAGATATTTTCCTTTTCCGCATTGCTGCATCCGTAAACAATGACGCTCTTTTCCAGACGGGCGGACTGTGGCTGGTGGAGCGGCAGCAGAGCGCTTTGTTCACAGCTACTCCCCACCAGTGTGTCACATGCTGTTAGATCACAGCTCGGCCTCCATTGTTCTTGGCAGTGTTGTTTTTCCAAAGCTCAGAGGTGACCAGAGCTGCATAAGGAGGGAAATATGTCCCCTAAAACAGACGTGTCCCTCCGCCCCTGAAGCCAGCCTGGCTTCTGCATGAAGGGAAAACAACTACGGACTCAGCTTGTTGCATAAGCATCCATCGAAATAAAAAAAATAAAATAAAAAAACACTGACCTTTTTTTCTCTGGAACCAGCATATTTTTAGAACTACCTTGGCTGCAAATGTTTAATGGAAGAACACAAATGAGTCATCACTCCAGGCGGTGGTTTAGAAAGCTCTGCATCGATATTGCTCATTGCTGCATTCATATTGCTCAAGAAGTCAAGCGCGATGTCAATGTGTCATTTCAGGTTCATGTGGATGCTTCAATGGGTCCTTCCTTACTGAAACTTAAACCTTTTGGAATAAAAAAAAGCCTGATTTTCAGATGCCCCTTCATATCCATTGAACCGTCGCAATAGATGCTGTTCCGGCCGGTTTGTTGTGGACATGAACGCAGACACCGAGACGGCAGAGTAGGTGGCAAAAAGGTTCTTCATTGTGTTTGTCTGTTGATCCAGGAGAATGCAGGTGGAGGCGCTGGAAGTAGCGCTGGGTGGTACGGATCCACTGAGGCAGAGGAAAATCACATGATAGATTTAGCAGGTTCTGAGGTTACTTGTTTTAGAGTTTTTACACTCAAAAAGGGGCCGAGAGTGTACTGTAGCTGCCGCTGAGCTGAAGAAACAATTTGGCGGTGAGACAGCAGGAAGCCGTGGCATTTCAGCTGGCAGTGATGAGGGTTCAATGATGGACAGGTGAGGAGAAACACACGCCAGCTGATTGCAGCTGCGCAAAAACCACACACACACACACACACAGAACAAACAGGGGAGCCGAATGCAGCATGACTGTACATTCTACTGTGGTGCAGGGAGACCGTTTCTTCTCATTAGATCACATGTGCAGACCGTGAAGGTAATGAGAGGACCATGAAGGTAATGAGGGGTCCTTTCTGGTTCCCCTTCCAAACAGATAGAAATCCTCAAGTACCGTGAGGGTTTTGAGGCAGAAGACAAATTGTAAAGCCCTCTGAGGCAAATTTAGAATTTTTGATTTATGTTTTAAGCAACTGCGAATATATTTGTTTTCTGAAAGAAAGTAGTAAATGTCAAGAAAAAAACAATAAGTATATAAAAAGTACATTGCTTGCTTGACAGAAAGTGCTTTAAGAGCTAGTTTGGTTGTCTGATTAAGTAAAAAAGATAATGTTGTTTATTAAGTCAGCTTTTGTTGTACAGTGTGTAATTCAAGATGAGATACTTAAGGCAAAATCATTTTTTTCCATGCAATGATTAGTTTCGAGGCCATTTTTCATAAGTCTTCTTGCCACTCAGAATACACATTGAGGTGTTTATTTTGCTACTTTTGTCTATTTGTGTCTGTAGATTCCACCTAAATTCACCCAAAGTTATCTTGAGACAATGCCTAATGAGCATATTTAAAGAGGACTTTTTGGAAAACAAAAAAAAATGATCGTCCTGATGCAAGTAATGAACTGCAGATGATCCTGGTGATGTTTTCTTTATTATTATACATTTCAAAATGTATGTAACTTACTGAACACATACTTTCTATGAATTGGTTTTCTACCCAGACTTTTACACTTACATTCCTCTCACTGGTTTGGGTGGTCTTCTTGGCTTGCAGTACTGTGTGTTCTTTCCAGCCAACAAGATTTCAAGCAAACATCGGACTTCCCTCCTCCATCTCTTTGTTATTTGTCGTTTTCACGTGTCCATCTCAATAAATGGTCACAGAGAAAGACCTAAATGGGCTTATTGGCGTTCGACCACAGTGATGTACAGACAAAATTGTTAGATATTTGTGCTTTTGTCCAGAAAGTAAAGAGACGGATCAGTAGAACTATTCCTTGGTGGATATTGAGTTCTAATCAGCTGTTGGTCACTCGTGTCATTCGTGGCTAGATGATTTGGAAATTGGCCTCAGACATGTCATTAAAAAAAAAATAGACAACTGCTGTTGAGATCCTTTCAAACAGCGACAGTGATCATTTCGGAGTGTGCATTTTCCCGCCCGTCTGATATTCCCTCACTCATAGTTGACCAGTCGAGAAACAAGATAATGACATCCAGTTGTGTGCGACGAGTCGCTCAGCCAACAATCCAGTCAGTAACCCCAAGTCAGTCGGCCGGTCAGAGGGACAGGCAGTGGCCAGCAGAAATAGATGGAACTGGCACAAAGCCACTTTGAGCTCGCTTTGTAGGTGCCTCACTCAACCTCAGTGTCTCTCTGGCCCGGATTGGAAATTTCATATCGCCATTTCACAGAGCCAAAAAGCATTTTGGCAAAACGGAGCGTGCTGTTAAGTACGACAAAATGAGGAGTATTCAGTGTGTGTTTTTTATGTCTCCGCATACATAGATAGATGAGCCTGACAGGCCTCCTTTCAGTTCAGACCAATGTTCTCACTCATTAGTCCCTCTGTGGACGAGACTGTAGGGGAAAGCGCGGGCGTTATGAGTAGTTCTAAGCTCTGAGACATGGTGTGAAAGTCAGACATCTTTTTGACAGGATTTTTTTTCTTCTCTTCTTCAGCTGAATAACCATGCCAGAACTCCACTGTAACTTATTCCGAAAGACATAAGTCACCTTGTGTTACATACTGCCTGTGCCTGGCCATGCAACAGAGAGGGAAGACCACGCGGATGAGTTGATTGAAAGAAAATACAGTTTATTAATGATAACAAGTGAGCAACGTAAAGTAAATGAAGTCAGTATAAGTGTTAGTCAAGAGAACTGAAAACGTATGAAATCAGGGTATATGAAAAGTCATGTAAAAGGAAACAAAATCAGCAAAACGGCGCGGGAGAGAAGGAGAAGCGGCAGCCCTCCTTCCACCAGGTCTCCAGAGCTTTTAAACCCCCCCCAGGATACATCAAGTCATCCCAGGTGTTCCTGGAAGGAATCATAGGCAACCCGTCACACCTGTGCTCCGCTCACCTGTAGGGGAGACGCAAATAGACAAAACGAGGAGGAGGAGCCGGCAGGTCCGTAACACCTTGTCAACAAAACTATCACAGAAGCGCTCTGAACTAACCCTGACCTTCCGAATTGTGGCACAAAATACACTTAATTAGTTAAGGACAAAAAATAGTTTTCTATTATTCGGGTCCTTGCTACGACTAGTTGTAGAGGAACCTGTTGTATTTCATGGAATTATTATTATTATTATTCTCACAAACCGCGGGCCTTTATGGGGCCTTTTATCATATTCAAAAAGTTGTTAAATTTGGCATGGATATCCAGAGTGTTAAAAAATGTGATAATTTTTGGGTCTCACATTTGGCTATAAAGAAATGTCTAGAAATTTTAGTGAAAAACACATTTTTGGCAATTTCTCCTTTTTGAAGAATAGGGGGCGCTTTAATTAATGGTTGACAATCTGCCTTTTTGGCCTTTTTTCATGATTTTTTACAGTTGTAAAAGACCCAACTCCTCCCAGGGATTAAAACCGATCCTTTTCAAAGTGGCACAGTGTGATCTTGAGACCGTAGGCTCTAAAAATTGCATTTTGCCAGAAGAATTTCTAAACTATGTGTGTAGGGAGCATTTTCAAAAAACCACCACAGTTGTTTTAACTCGACCATACTTTATCTAATCTGCTCCATATTTCTCATATAGCATGAACTTTTCACCCTTTAAACATCCATATGATCATTTCTAACCTGTTTTATGGTTTTAAGAAGATATTACTTTGCAAGGGGTGTGGCTTAATCTGGCAAGATTTGTAACTTCCGAATGGCTTGGCCTGCCCTCACCAAAATTGCAGGATGTGTAAACATTGAACCCCTGAACACACCTTAATGTTTTCATAATTTTTGAAGATTATGGGGCGCTGCATTTAATCATTAAAGATGTGCCTTTTTGGCATATTTAATTTCTTAGAGTTGTAAAACACCGAACTCCTTCCAGGGATTAAACTCGATTCTTTTCAAATCCGCGCAGCGTGCTCTTGAGACCTTGGGCTCTAAAAGTTGCTTTTTGCCGGAAGAAATATTAAACTATGTGCGTAGGGCGCAATAAAAAAAAAACACCTTTTGAAAGATTTCGAAGGAAGTTGGGTCATGTAGGGTAATTAGAGAGGCTTTTATTTTGGGATGGAACATCAGAATGTCCTGCTTACCCATAAGTGTCACCTTGGGGATGTCTACTATCAACCTGAAGCAGAATGGTCATGAAAGTATTGATTGTTTTCTTTTAAACCTAATCTGAAAATTACAAAATGTAGTCTGGTGATTGAGATATTGAAGGAAAATCTTTTGAAAAAGACAAAAACACCTGAACGCCAAAACAGTCGAGGGGTCTGACTGGTTGAGTTTGCATATTCAGTAGTACAATAACGGTCAAAGGACACATTTCCTTTTTCAGTTCCATGACAAAGTGTCTCCTAACTAGGTTCATTTTGACCGCATTCCTGGCTACAGCCATCTTCCTGCAGAAGTTCTTTGCCTGATAAAATCACATCCAGATGCACTTTCCTTCACGCCTTGTGGTTTCTCAGACCACCAAACTGATAAACGACTTCAATAGAAACCCCTACAACAGCAAATCCATAATGTATGGATTACAATCCGCCTGCTGCTCTGTACACGTGTGGCTTCATCGCCAGATTCTAAAGGGACTGTAGCACTGCTAAGAAATGCTTCAATGGATTTTTAATAACCCATCTTAAGGGTGTAAGAACTACCGCCGAAGAAATGACCCAGCACATTGGTGCAGCGTCGGGTGACCTGTCGTTTTATGCCTGGAAGGATGGAATTATCACAGGCTGAATATGTTGAAACTGCATCTTAATTTTTCTTAAGAAAGAAGACATGGTTTCTATTTCAGGATTGATTGTTTTATGTCCAGCTCAGTGTAGCCTACAATGTCCCAGTGAGGGGGGGGCAGTTCTTTGGAAACAATATAAACACATGGGATGGTTTCTTTTATTAAGGGAAAATATTTGCTTATCAGCAATTTAGAAAAAACATGATGATGAGATTTAGTCCTGTGACAGTGTTACAGTGGGGTCGAATCAGAAAGCCTCTGTTATGCATATTACAATCCTCTCATTGAATAAGTCCAAATTTCACATGACATAAAACAATTGGCTAGAAGAACAGCATCGTGCCACTGAAACAGTTAATAACAGCATCCAACATTTTGTTAAAATTGTCTTGAGGAAAATAAACAGTACAAACAACTCGTTCATTTGTTTTTTTCATTAGGTTTTCCAATTGATTGCTCTTTCTGCAGCCAAATCAGAAACTGAGATGTGCCAAAGCAAAAGCACTTTGTTGTGCCAGATTTTGTAAAAGAAGTAGGCTCACAGCACAAAGTTGTAGATTAAATCTAACACTCAGATATTCAACACGGTCCTCAACATGTACACCAGATGAGTCCAGGATGAGATTGTACTTTTACCTCAATACGACATTGAAGCCTGACACCTTGAAAAAAACCTGTGTACTTGTGAGTTCATTGGAATGATTTGATCCGTTCAGGCAGTGTACTCTCTCTCTCTCATCACTATCACTTACATGCACAAACTGCATTTGCTAAAATTCAGAGTTTTTGCTGAACTGTCATGACAAGGCTTAGAAGTTGTTGTAACTCCAAGTTACACTATCTGTCCAAAATATATTGTACGTGATCCTACTTCAGGCCTTAACCCATTTCCATGCCTAAATCCATAATATGTGATAGTGCCACCTACAGGCGAAAGGAAATGACATGTATGTAAAGCATTAATGCTGCGTTCACACCAAAGCGAAGCAGATTCTATGGAAAGTCAATGCACAGACGCCAATGGTTGCGCACAACAAAAGTTTTCAATTGGTGGCGCGATTGATGCGATGATGAATTTGCCTCATCCACTGTAATTTAAATTTTAAAACTTTTTCTAACAAAACCGCCTCCAAAGCCTCTCATTTGTTGAAACGCGATGACACCCCTCCAAAGACAATACTGATCAAAAACTCTGTGTGTGTTCAGAGGCCGAGAGCAACAGAGTTTCAAAATAATTATTAATTATTTATATGTATTATATTTATAGTGTATATAGTATAATTATATTTAAAAAAGCTGCATTAACATGTAATAAAATAATTGTCGGTTGTTGCCTAGCCCTAATCAGACGGTTGCACACATACACAAACGGTAATACATTCAAAATAACACACCTATTTATAGCTATATTCCTTCCTTATGAAAACATGTTAAGCTTATCCTAAAGTAAAGCACGTATTCTTTTAAGGGCCGTAACTTAAAAAATGCTACGTCACTGTGCAGCATAGCTGTATTTTGTGTTAGACAATGCCGTACTGCGTCATTTCCACTGCACCCCCCCACTTGACACACGTTCCTACCGTGTTGTGAAATGGTACAAGCTGTTCAGCATAGCAAAGGTGAGTTTGGCAAGTGCCTCACAATTTCTTCGTGGCCACAAGGAAAACCCGCTCAGGGTGTAACCCCAAAAAAAGGTTTCCAGTTCAGTTAATGAAGTTGTAAATCCTCAACATTGCTAATGGGTCAATGATTGCAGCTGGCAATGGTGGATCCTTGCATGGTTTCCTGTGTGCTGTCGCTGTGCGTTTGTGTCTTGCTCAGATTCTTTGCTGGAGGCTGATTAATTATTCTCTGTGTGAAGGATGTTTTGGCCCAGAGTGATTGTTGCTCCTCTGCGGCACTTCTGTTCCCTAGACAACCCCCGATCCAAATTAGCCACGGCGGGGAGGAATAAAGGGTCAAACCCTCCGTCTCCGCTACTCCCTACGCTCCTCCCTTCATCCCCTCAATCCCCGGGCAGCCCAGGCAATCCAGAGAGGGGCCGCGAGATACAAAGTGTCCCCCTTAAGGGTTTCCATCCTAGAACCTTCGTTCTGACACAGGGAATCCTGTCGATGTCGATGTGATATACTCAATATTTCATTTTCTATTTCAATCAACTTCTCTTCTATCTCACCCCTCCTTCCTTTCATACTGACTGTGGCTCCTTTCTTTCTCCATTTCCGCTGCACGCGGTCACATCGTTTTCGTTGGTTCAGGTTGAATCTCCGTGTGATGCAGGCGGATCAGATAGGGGGCTGGAGAGGCTGTATTGTAGTTTGAAGTTGTAAGCCCTGTCAGAGGCTCGGTAACCAGTGAGAGTAGCCTGCCACAGGGATAGTGGCGTTTTCAACGCCAGAACCACAGCAGCTGGAAACCCTTTTCACCGACACTTCAAAGGCTGCCGGGCCGTGAGTGTCCGTGTCAGATGCACAGGGGTTTGACTAAGGGTCCATATATGGGCGCAAGGTGGTATACTGGGGTTGTATATGATTGCTGGTCCTCTGGCTGGAAACTGTATGCATTCAAGAGAGACTCGTTCTGAATTGACAATACATGTATTACCCCTGTATAAACATTGAAATAGTGCTATATCGTTGGCGATTGGACTCCATCCTAAACCAGGATAATCAAGGCTCCGGCAGAATCCCCCTTGGAGTCCAGACACTGGTGGTGGTGGTGGTGAAGAAGGCAGCTGCTGGAAACCGAGGATAACTGTGAAGTGGGCCCGATAGCTGACAGGAAACAAGGAGAAAGTGGATAACCCCTTAAAAAGTTTGACAGCAACAATATGATTGGTTTAGAAACACAGGGCCGCATTGCGTTGGTTGGTTGTTTAAACGTGGATGCCGCCGATATCAGCTGATGGCGGTACCTGATAATGTTGGGAGTCCGACTGAGGTACATGGATGGTGTAAAAGGAGTCTTCAGAACTACCGCTTAAGCTCCATTTCATGCACGTGCTGGTGACTGATATTCTCATGTCTCTCTCCTGAGAAATATGAGTAGGTCCAAAAATCCGATAAATCTGCCTTACCCTATTCCTGATTTCATATTTCTCGCCTGCAGAGTTGCATTGGTCCATCCATTCATCAAGACAGATACATCATGCATAACAACATGCAGTTGTTATCTCAGGCCGTGTAACCTCTTTGTTTCTTTTCTTCTCAGGAACCAGAACATCATCCACCTGTGGACTGGCTCTCCTCCTCCTGACGTGCGCCTTGGTGAGGGATGCCTTGTTATAATCCAAGAACTGATCTCGCCCTTGTTCTGTTTCCTCTCAAAGTGAACAAGAAAACCGCCCTGGTCCTGTCCCCTACACTCCTCCCCCCACCCCCCGCCCCCCCGAAACACACACACACCTCGCGGGCGGCACAGTTGGCCGTCCTTTCCCTGCCACTGCTGCTCTCCCTCCCATCACATTGTTATTAGCCACGGTAAACACCAGTCACCACTTGGATTACCTTTTGTACAGACGACCTGACACCGTCTGAGGCGCAGGGCTCCGCTGGGGAATCTTGCTGGATCACTCTCATGGAAGAATCACTTTAACTATGTCTCTCTGTTTCAGTTACATGGGTTTTTTTGCTCAAAGGTGAACAAGAAAAAAAGATTTGTCTTTTTTCTAAATATACACACACACACACATATATATATATATGATATGTGTGTGTATATATAAATATATTCTTTAAAACACCTAGAATTGCTGTATGTGCTGTACACATAGACAAAACTTGCCATATTGAACATGCAACTCCATTGTGAATAAACCCCTTCAAAGTAACAAAATAAATTAAAATTCACTTATTTAGAGTGTTAACATCAACCATGTGGTTAAAAAAAAGGTTTAAATCCTCACTTTTCTTAAGCTATCTTGGCCATTGAAATGATCTAATGTGCATACCTTTACATCTTGTTAGTGATACATGTGCATGTTTATTGCCTGACGGTTTAAAAGAGGGAAATGTAATTTAGTTGACCTGCATTCAGTCTGCTGGCGTTTAGCTTCATTTTATTGTGCCGGCCTTGGTGTGATAAATAAACTGTCATCTTAATTTTATCGCATCGTCAGTAGGAATGAAAATGATGTCCCAATTCATGCGTCCTTGGATGCGACCGTTGGATCATACATTTCAATTAACCTGCACAATTTTCAAATGGAGTACTCCCCACACCCCCCCCCCCATTGTCCCATCCCTACTGAGGATGAATGAGAGTTTACCAAATTTGGATCGCAGGTTTTGCTCTTTTCAATCGTTTGGGGCGCCAGCACACAAACACACACATTTGTCTCCTGCAGAGTGGGTTGAGATGCAGTGGAACACAAAGAGTGGACACAGTGTCATCAACACTGTGTGCGAACCGTGTCCCGGAGAAAATAGATTTTCTTTTTCAGATATTTCATAGAGATTTTTATCTACACAGAGCATTTATAAGCAAAACGCTTTGACAATCTCACACAGATGCTTTTGCTTTTGTTTATACTGCAACAACAGATACAGTATAACCTGAAATAAATACATTATATTATTTTGTTAACTTTTGAGCCGAAAAGACAATTGTGCATCCTAAGAAACAGAAATACTCCAATTCAAACTGAAATATATATGAATAATAGAGTAGTTGATTTATGTCTGAAGAATCACACTGTAAGTGAATGTTATCCATTGTGAGCGTCATACTGCCTCAGTGCAGCACTTGCCCTGCAATAAGATCAATATTTTATTTTGGTAGACTTTGACCACAAAGCACTATTTTTCTGCTCAGTTTCTTCCATAAAATCCATGCTGAAAAAAAGGTAACATGGAGCATGATTATGTAGTTTCATGAGGTGTATGTTAAAACTAACATTCATGCTTAACATACCGATGTAATTACTGTGTGCTGTGTGTTCTCAAAAAGCAACACCCCCCCCCCCCTCCCAGTCCTGCCCCGTCCCCCTGTATAGTTATAGTTGCACTGCATTCCCAAAGAACTGTGGGGGGAAACGTGTTGATTCAGCAGCGTTTTCAACAGACAGTTAATCCCGCCTCACTGTCACATAGTATAAGCCAATCTGCTGTGACTGGAAATCCATCCCTGTGTTTGGAAATGACATGTTATGTACAATAATTCCGAATGTTTACTCTGCAGAAAAAGAAATGATATGCTTTATTTTAAGAGTAGAACCTGATTTAGATATCGATTCTATTGGAAATTGGAGAGTGTGCGCTGTCCGAGTGGACAGTTTGTTCAACGCTGTACAACTTGTAAATGAAATAATGAGCATGTTAGCGTTTTTCTTGTTTTTTTAACATCCATTTGAAAAGGCAGACGCCAGTGATGTTCTGTACTGTAACAATGGTGTCATGTGCTCATAATCAAGTGTTAACAAGTCCAAAGTGGGTTTTCATGACAAAAAAAAAGAAATTCTATATATAGTTAAGAATATTAGAAACATCTCCTTCGTAAGGCTTTCCTTCTGGGGACTGGCTTCACTGCGGGTCCTTGCAACATATCGAATAACAAGGAGGGAGAAATTGGAGTGATGATTGATTAGGCATAATGATCGGAGTGGTCAATTAATGTAGTTGTTCCGATACCATTTTTCTTTCCAATCCTTAAACTTGCAATCCAACAACAGTGCTCATCAAAATGATCAGTATTAGTATCAAGTATTATTATTATTAAATGGCGGCACACTGGAAACCCCTGTATGGGTTTGGTGTAGTTGCTCTTATTGTTGCATTTTCTTGCTCAGGTTAATTCAACTCTATGAATGATCAACAAATACACGCAGAGAATGACGGCCAAAGACACACTTTTTTTCATCTAGCGATGAGATGGCGAGACACTCTGGTTACCACACTGGGTGGAAGAAGAAGAAGAAGAAGAAAGCATCCTTTATTGATCCCCTTGGGGAAATGATTCCCTGCATTTAACCCTTCCCACACAGTGGGAGCAGTGTGCTGCCTTGTAGGGAGCAGTTAGGGGTTAGGTGTCCTGCTCCGGGACTCTTTGACAGGGGACATGGAGCAGCCCGGGGTTTGGACCTCCAACCCTGCGGACACCGGCGCGCCCTCTCTCCTCGGCGCCACGGACGCCGCTCATAGATATACTGTAATCGGCCAAGACCCAGATCCCAGTGGGTTGTGTGTCTTAAAATACTGCCGGCACATGAACTGGATGGATGTTCCTATGTCCTCCTGGGGGGGCTCGAGCTCTAGCCCCCGCCGATCGGCAGGCATCGGACGCAGATACTTGTAAAAGCCAGCAACTTGTGTCAATTGGCACACGTTAGATGTGACCGGCTTCCGACTTGATTTGGAACCCGAACGCCTTCATTCAGAGCCTGCTGATTGTTTCTGTTCACACCCATCGTGGTTGTCCACGGGCCCAAAGTGTCGTGACCTTGGCATTTCACACGCTGGCTGAAAGAGCTGTGTCTATTGAACCATAATCCTTCACTCCTGCACTCCTGCTTGCCCTGTGTGTACTTCAACCTACTTATTCATGATCAACAAACCTAAACACAGTCGCATTGTTTTTGTTCCTGCACAATTACTGAAAGAACCCAGCTTGCTGTGTTATATCGGGCCGAAATGCACACGTAAACAACGCGATAATATGATATATGGTTGGTACTGAGATCAGCCTACTTGCTCAAACCAGAGTCAGCATTTCAGGCTGTAAAACATCTGGTACTGGTATCGGAACAACTCTGAAAATAGGGATGCTCGGTGAGGAACTAAGTGATGAGTCTGGGTTGCTATGGCGGCCGAATTGCTTTTAAGGATAAAGCACTGTTACACAAGTGAACAGTTCCTTCATCCGGAAGCAGCATTGCAAAGAGCCATTGTTCCGTTGTGTTTTCTATGCCCGCTACTCATCCACTCTAGATGTATTTGTTTCTTCTAATGTATTTCATTTCAATGCCGTCCTGTCTGTTGAGCTGTCAAAATAATTCTGAAGAATTCTAGTTCTCTTTTCTTTGGTGTTGTGTGAGGCTTCTGTGCTGGAACATTGCAACAGTTTGTATTATAATGACAATATCAGAATAATATTTAAATAAACCATTTTCACAGATGAAATTCACACACTGAGAGGTCCTGTCTGTTTGCTCGGGAACAAACCCAGCTTCCTACCGAGGGAAATGCTACTTACCTTCAGTCCGCTCTCATTTATGCAGCTACCCGATGGAAGGAATTAGTAATATGAAAGTAGAAAGTAATTACCTGAAAGCAAATATGTGTTTTATGTTCCGTGGAAAGCTGCTGTTTGGCAGAATGACTTCAAACTTGTGTGAAAACTCCTCTTTAGCTGGTATACAATGTACAACATTTGGAAATCATTGGAAGGATTTCCAAACCTTTAACATCCTACTTTGATGCATTACAGTAAACGATAAAATTGTACTTTAAATTGTCAGTACTAGTAAAGCATGACTGAATGGGGCTCTAGATATTCATGAAGTATAACTTACAGTGACTCAGGTACATGTAATAATAATGACCGAAGAGTTGTCTCATTTCGATTGTTTTTCTTGCTTTGACAAGTTCAGTGACCGGGATTGACCGGGACCGAGGGACTGCTCGGTAATTCTGTACATGCCAAGAGCATTGACAAAATTACAACTGAGCACATGGTGAACTATAATAATAATAATAATAATATATTATAAATCATGATCACAAAGTAAAGTAAGTGTGCAAGTTACTGATAAAAAACTACAACTATAATGCAGTGGTGCTCAATGGACCTGCGTGACATCTTTCCCAACATAATAACTCATGTTTATCATACACGTGTTATGTTATGAACATGTTTTTGTCTCTGACGATTGTAATATTTATGAGACAAATCTACCAACATGAAAAGAACAGCATCAATTTAAAAACAATGTCAAATAATTTGACTTATTAAAACAATATAGTGTGCGAGGAGGTGACAGTAAACATCCGTAATTGCTCATTGAATCAAAAAGAATATACGGTTGCTAAGGAAACCCCATCTTGTTATTCCTTCTTGAATGAGAGCCTTGATGCAGAGCTGAGGCAAAGCAGGAAGGAAAGGGATGTTTGAGGCATTCTTCCCCGCCCTTTCATATGCGACTATATACGATTGGCTCACGGAAGCGACGCCGACCTGCGGTTGGTTCATTCAACTCGCCTCTCACCTAATTTTCAACCTCAGTGTTCTTCTTTTTTAAACAATTTAATTTATTTACATTAGTTGATCAAAAAATGATTTATGTTGAGCATACTTGACCAAATAATCTGTACAACTTCTAATACACAAACCAATCCAGCATTTTGCAGGTGATACTGCAAATCAATGTTACCGCAGCCTTCATCACTGGAATCCTTGGAAACAGGAAAGTACCTCTTTTGGTGAAAGTGATCCTGTCAAATCTCATCAGCCATTCATCTGTTTAAAAGACAAGATAGAGGAATGGAGAGGGGGAGAAAAAAAAGATGCTGTTTGGAATGATGAGTAAAATTGGCAACGGCGGCTCGGCTAATCAGGTTTACTTATCAGCGAATTCACAATGCAAAGCAGGCCAAGCGTCAAAAGAGGAACGAGAGGAGGAATAATGCAAAATGAAACGCCTGTTTGTAAATTCTGCAGGCAGTGACGTATTTATCCGCGTGGATGCAAAGAAACAGCAACCCAGCAACCGGCCTGCGGCTCTCCAGTCAGAGAAAAAACATGTTTCAATTGTCCATATTCAAATATGTTGGGACAATCACACATGGAAGAGATTGTCTTTTGTCCTTTAGTATGTCTCCATCGCAGATTTAACAACACAGTTAGTGTGAGGTTTATATTTTCAGATCAAATGAAATATCATTAAATATACATGCATCCATTGCAGAGACGGAATCCATGCTGAGCGAGAGACACGCTGGGATTCTAGCTATAATGTAAAGTTCCCCGCTGATAGCGCCTCATGGAGGAGGCAATGTGTTCTCAACTGCTTCCCACACCTCCAGGATCACATGGTACATCAGATAGAAAAAGTGAAGATCTCCCCATGACAACACGGTGGGGACACGGCGGTCTAATAGGTTACAGAAGTGGATTTCACTTCAAGTTACTTGGAAGAATAGGAAGTGTGCCTGAAAGTCGAAGCAGATTGGTTGTGCCCTTCGAACTTAATAACAAGCACTCAAGTTCGTTTGAATGTACATTATGAATTGCTTTAAGTACACTTAAACAAACCTGTCCTTCCTCGAAGAATAGAGATGGAGATGGATGTTATTAGTACAAAGTACAAAGTTTTTGTAAGTATTCGAACAATCACGCAATGCTGTAGAACTTTGTGGTGAGGACAGCTCTAAAATCAGTAAAGTACATTTATCCTTGAAAATCTTCACCGAGGGAAAGGTCAGGAACTTAACCATTAAACAGACATTATCATACAGAATCATTTCAAAGGAAACACTTTCAAATAATCAGAAAAGCGTGGGTGATTTCAGGGACAACTAATTCCCATTGAATACACATATGGCCACATAATCATAAATGAACTACACTAGTTCAGCACATGTGAACGAGGTCGGGGTTATAAAGCAATTTCTGGAGCGATGGGTCTCAGCAGGAGAGTATCGGCACTGTTTTGTCAGTTACAAACAGTCCCTTTGTTCGCTGACACCAACATTGGTCATCGGTCCGCTGATGTCGTTGTACGAGTCAGTCATTGTACATTACCAATGAACAACTAACAGTTGAACCAATCAGGTACCAAGTATGACAGTCTGGTCTCATCCTCAGGTTGTCCAGGAACATTGTCCTCTGGCAGGTCATACCGAATACACAAGGAACTTTCCAAGTAGGCCAAGCTTCTAGGTAAGCCTTCAGTAGCAATATAATAGGCTGCTTTGAAAGTCAACTTATGTGTTCTGAAGAGCAAGAAAGATCACGATGGAATGATCAACCACACCAGCACTTTCCCCCAGGAGACCACTTCTGTGTTCAACCAAAAGTCAATGTTACATTTAATTCATGTAACGTACCCAGCTTAAACCACACAGGATGAATACCTGAAATGACGTTACAGTCCTACTTATTCAAACGAGGATCCTTTAACCTAAAACCGAAACACATTTTTTGCCAAAACCAAGTGATGACAAGGGGTAGCGAATGACTTCAAAACCTATGATTAAGCAATACATTTCCCGAACAACATTTTGCAAACCTCCCCCTGAAAAAATGAGTTGAAAAATGTCAAGGATCTTACATAGCAGTAGAAAAAAAAGGTTCTACTCTGGTTAATTGGTATTTCCCAGAAATGAATACAAATCTCCTTTCTGCGTTCATAATTGCTGACCAGTACCTCTGACTTAACAGGATAAAAGGTCCTCTGACGCAGCCTTATTACAATGATTGGGATCTGGTGGCTGGCAAAGCGCTAACAAGCAATTCTGCTCAAAGACATTTTAACAAAGGCAAAGCAATTGAAGGGCATTCAACTTTACTAAAGTTTCTGTTGCTATTCAGCGTGTGAGTGTGTGTTTGTGTGTTAGAACAGTCCTGCATTATTTATTTGCACTCATTAAAAGTAATCAATTGAAGCTGGCATTGATGTAAGGCTCTTCATTGGGCTTTCAGGAATCCGTCACTGTAATGTACCTTATGACTTTCTAACCCTACCTGATTGTTTTGTTCCCACGAAACCCCCAGAGGAATGGAAATGTGTTTGTGCAGAGCCACCGGTGCTAAGCATCTCTCACTGCTGTAGGATTTACAAACTCAAAAGGCTTTGGAAGAGAAGTCGTATTGGCATGTCAGCTGAAACAATAGTGCGGCGGGCTTAGGATGTCTCTCAATGACTTATTACGCCAAAAAAAAGCCCATGTCAGCTCAAGTGTATAAAAACAAAGCTCTGAGTTCAACCCAACATCAGAGACAGATGAAGTGGTGTGATAGCATTTATGGAAAAGGGCTCCACTGCTTAAGGTGAGTGGGCGCGTTGATTAAAAAAGTGCCCAAGACCATCGAGTTTGGAATGTGTGTTGACTGAATGTGAAGTCTGCCTCATTAAACTATAAAACAGGCGTGCACTTTTCTCTTGACCCCTTCCAAGATAACACACCGCTGCACGTTTGTGTCTCTGCGGCACTGCACATCACACATGGAAGACCCCTTTAGCTAAATCCTCCTTTCTTGACCAGGTGAGCGCGAATATATTTGTAAGGTATACTTACATGAATATAATGACGGACATGTTAAAATAAATACATTACATACATCTTTGTCAACAAGCCCTACCATTAAGCTACAGTCATTTTCTGTCCCCCATGTTAGGAAATTCCACGTTTAGCTTAGCACAAAGACTGAAAGCAGGACAAAAATATACCCTGTTACTGAAAACATACCTTTAAGTATATCAACATAGAATTTTGATATAACGTTATGTTACAACATATGAATACGTTAACGTGGCAATCAATTAATGGCGACAGCGATTTTATCTTTTTTTTGCGCATTGGGAGGGGCTTAACACCGCAGCGAATGAAGCGTGTACGAGCCTCCCGCCAACACTCGCGACATGAGGAGAGCCCACGAGTTGTACGAGACGCAGGGGCTGTCTATCCTTCTAATACAAGTGAGCTTCTGTTAAGATAAACAAGACCGTGGGGGAACAACAATTAGTCAGACTATCATTGTGCACCTGACTGCAAGCCAGAACGCACAATGAAGGGGAAATAGGCAATAAGAGAATGAAAAGAAGTCTTTTACTGACATTAGAAGATGGTTAAGGGGCTTCTATGGTTCCAAAACTGACAGCAGCTTTGGCACTAATCCAATTCTATTTAACAGTTGAAGAAGCGATATAACATGTAAATCAGGAATAATTAAACCCGAGTTAGTGCTGGTCTATCCAGGATGGTAGTTTGACTACTTAACAAACCTAATCTGTAACTGTTTTATTAAAAAAGTGTGTTACATTTTGGAATTTTAATGCCATAACAAATAAGTCTGTATTGTAACTAATGGTTGTCTAAAATAGAATCTACCTTTAAGAACTTCCAATGTTGTTCCAAGTCATTGTCCCAACAAATTGCAGACTTTGAACATGACAAACAATGTTATCCCTACAAGGAGGAAGAGGATCTGCATTTTTCATACATTATTCACGTTCTAGTGTCAGGATACTGTGAAAGTTTAAGAAAAGTATGACTAATTATTCTAAAGATCAGCTGCTTCAAGTGTGGCTAGTCAGAACACATTATTACTGCTGGATAAACAACATAAAAAACAGTGTTCAAACTGCTTTTTTTAACGCATACTGACGACTACACATTTACAAACCATTTTTAAGCAATAACAAGACGATTCCACTTGAAAACAGTCGACAGTATAAAACAAATGAGTGGAAATAAGGGCTTTGTCATCATTATAAAGGGATCACAGATGTGGAGCAGCCTTTGCAGATGTATCTGGATTTGAGAGCTATTCAAGATGTCTTGCTATGTTTGTAATACCTAATTACAAAAGGGTGAGAAAGGGTTTATTTTTCTCAGCTGCCTCTGCACAGATGCTGCTCTGAAATAGTTGGCCACGCGGCAAATGGCTGCTGGAAGAACTCGCCTGGTTTACGACCCCTTCCTCCCCATCTTCACTCTCTTTTAATCACCGACTTCATTTCAAAGTGAGGCGAGCTGACATTGGGAGAACCTTCCGCAGCCACTCTGGGTCTCCCTGGTTATGAATGGATGGAATGTAATAGAGGATACTGAAAGGCTCAGACTAGAGAGGGTATGTTTCTGTCCCGGTGCAAAGGCTGAGCTGAGTGTGTATTATGAAGCCGTTTAGCCGATGCCTGTCACACATAACTCTTTGTCATAATTAAGCCGGGTATTCACAAAGTTATCCGCAGATGGCCTGTTAGACTGAACATTTTGGTTGAATATATATGTTTTTTCACTGGTATAAAGTTTTGCTTCACGTGTCTGAAATGTATTCATCTATTTTTAGCCAAATGTTGTTAAGAAGCAGTCAAGCAGGTTTTAATAATGCATGTTCATAATTCTATGGATGTGTGATATGTGTGCAGGGCAGTGAGCTAACCAGTGGAACATACGCGGGTATTCTTTGGTTTGTGGCGTCTCATGTCTATTTTAACTACACACAGCCCTTCTTTCCACACACATAATCACCCTGCACATGATTGCATTGGAATGGTTTTAATGTTAAAAACACTATTGCATCAAATCAAGGAAATTGGGGAATAAGAGTACGTACATGAGTGAGTGGGCGTATGTCTAACTATGATTGACTGTGTTGATATGTGAGGCAGGCTGGTTATTTACTAAAACACAAGTCTGATAGCATAGGGAACTAATTCAAAGATTATTTGGAGTCAACATCCATTCAGTCATACAGGTGTCATAATTATCTGCAACACGTTTGACATTCATATTCTTTTGTTTCACTCCTATTCAAAAGCACAATAGATGACAAATTGTTGCGGCAGATCAGATCTCAGGCTTTAAATGTGTACATACTTGACCGTTACAGTGAGTGTTCTCTCTTCACAACCTTTTAGTTTTAGAAATGTCAAGAGCATCTCTACAGAACGGGTCCACATTTTCCTCGTGTCCGTCCTAATGGAGCAGTCAGGATTATAAACATGGAATATGTTATTCCTGCTTTAAGCATTGATCATTTGTAGACAGTGGCTATTACCAGTAATCTGCTTTAAATGGAAGTGGCTGGGGTAAAAACACAGAGTTGTGTTTAATGCAATGCTACTGTTTTATTTGAAGCTTCTATGAGGCTAAAGTCTGATTTAGTTAAAAGAAGGGGATATCTTGCTTTTATTGCAGCATATTAGTAGACATATCCCTTATTGTTCCTCCCTGGACAGTCTTTAAATTATGAGCTGCAGTGGAAAGAAATCAAGCATTAGGGAATCTTGCACTGAAAAGTGTAATTTAGAAGGGTAACCACCTAATTTGTTCTAACACAGAAAGCCTGAGCCTCCTATTTACAGAATGATGATTTTTCCAACATTGTAGAGGGCTGGTAATTGTGGGCCGGTTAAACGGACCCCCATGGGGACAACAAGGGACAGATTGCTGTTGTGGAGAAAATATCTCCAGCCATTAAGTACTAAGAGGTTTGCATGACTTCATTGGACTGCCAATGGTTGGAGGGACTGTAAACTTGCAGTAATACTGCTTCCTGTCCTTGAACCAAGTGTGATTTCCCGGAATGGGTCTAATTTTTTAAGAAACAGAATACTTTGCTGGTGCATATTTGTTAAGAGCAGTTTTTACCACCTTCATCTTAAATATTGTGATGAAGCAAATGAGGACATTTGTAGATTACATTTGGAACATTGGTGCCCACAACATTCTTTTATCTGAGAGGGACAGACTTCTAGAGCAAACAGGTGGTCAATGAAAGAAGGCATGAGAGTCATGGGGTAAAGGGATGACGGGTAAGGAAAAAGCAATGGGAATTGAGGGATGAAGGAAGAAATGATGACAGGTGTAGGATGCATGGTTGGAGTTTAGGGATGAGGGATGAAGGGTAAAAGAGGGTAAAAAGCGATGTGGAATGATGGACAGAAGAGAGCCTTATTGAACCGCTGGCTGATGGGTGGAAGTGGACATTTTTTGATATCGTTTGGCTTGGAATGAATACACGCAACCCAAGTGGGGAAAGACCTTAATAACTGGATGTTATGGTCGGTGTTGAATGGAGATGGTTGCTGAAAGGCATGGGACCAGGGTGACAGAGGGGGGGTGCAGGCTTGGAAACAAGAGAGGTGTTGGGCTTTGACTCTGTGAAACAGATTGGAGAGTTTTACCTTTCTTATATTGGACTGACGGAAAGAGATGATTGCATTTTTATGTCAAGAGACTGTCTCGCGAATGTACAATATGTAGCGAGCGCCGGTGCGTCGGCATGGTGACAGAGGAGGCGGTGTTCAGGTCTGCATCTCTGCCAGGGACTGAGGGACCTTGGGGAAGGGGGACATCCCTCAGACACCAAAGTCGAGATTTACGGATGACCTACAGATGATTTTGTGCCTTTATTTTAAAATAGAAAGGTTTGAAATGTGATGCAGGGTTGTCTGAAAATGTCAAATAAACTGTAGATAAAAAATCTAGTAAGTGGTAAGTGGTCAATTATAAAGAATTATCTTTTAAAGAAATAGGGGCAATGCGACTATCAAAGAAACCATCTTGTCTTTGTCTATCGTGGTCTGAACGATCACTCACAGAATTGGATATTTAGGCTGAAATGAAAAAAAGATTTTATTTAATTATTATTGTTTTTTAATTAAACCTACACATTTAAATGGAATCGTGGAAATAGGAAAAAGAATTGCTCAAAAAGTATATGTTGATTAGGAGGATCCCACCTGTGGAGGTTCATAGGTTGATAAACGTAATAGAAATAAGCTGTTGGTGGAGAGGCTACGAGGTCCTTAAAACCCATTATATGTTGAATATTGCACATTGTTGATGTCAAATATGCCTTTTGATTGGTATGAGTAGTCTGTGTGGAACAAATCAATAATCAAAGCAATCTATAAATCTGCAAAAGCCTACCCTGGAGTCCATTAAATGTCAAAGGGTTTCGCTTTGATGGGCATCGTGTGTTTGCTCGATTCTAAAATGAGCTTCAAAGTGGATCAATAGAGATCAGTGGAAGTCAATTTTCTCTGGTATTGATGTGGAATTTAATAATCTTATCATTCAAAGCTCATATTTCATGTTAACAGTTGGATGCTCCGAGGACATGTTGGTTTCCTGGTCCATTTGGGGTGAAGCAGCAAAGTGTTCTCCCCTCTTCTTAGCTTGTCCTTATTGTAAAAAGACTTCCTTCAAGAAACCATGCATGCCAATCATGTAAAAACTAATGATATAATGCTATTTACCTTGGTATTAGATATTGATTTTGTAAATTACAAAGAGAAAGTTCATGGTGTTAAGACAACCAGATAATGTATTTTAAGAAGCAGCTCGTCTGTAGAAAGAATCAATGCCTTTGAATTATACACCCTTTCTTAAAATGTGGTTTTGTCTATTATGTTCCTAAGACTTTCAATGAAATTATGGCAAACAAATCTAATATCTTGATACATAAGCTGCTAGTTGTCAGCAGGTTATTATTGAATTGAATGTTATTTTGGGTTAAAAAAAAAATCAACATTGAATTGGGACAGAACATGTAATTATGAGAAACCACAGACCACCCCAAATTGTCAGGGAGTGGCATCCAAAGGGCCTCTAGAGGGACTTATTGTTGTTTGAGGCATTTTGTTTCTTTTGTGGATCGCTAACACGAGACAGACGATGAAAGGGGGGCGATAAGGGGAACACAGCGGTTCACGGTAGGTGCATTAGCCGCCCCATCATGAATGAAAATGAACTTTCTGAGCACTATGTTGGGAGTTTGTGTCCCATTGGTTGTGGTGCCATTTAGCTTACAGCCTATGGGGTATTCACATGGATGCTGTAAATCATCTAACCCTGAAACACTCATTTGAAAGTGAAATCCAAAGCAATATGCGCCTGTGGCAACTCTCTTATGATTATGGTGTTCACTTAACTTAAAGTACTTCATCAAGCTTATACAGCCTTCACTTTAATTCCTGCAAAGACACTACACAGTTTGTCATTTGAGTTGCATATAAACAGAATATTACTCACTGCATTTTGAAATATCAGGTCTGTTAGATACACACTTCTTCTGCAAAGGAAAACAGGCTTAAAGCCCATGCTGTGTGGGCAGCAGTTCTACACTGCAATGCACACAGTGTATATTTCATTACATGAAAACATGGCCCCACCTTGCTAACAAATTGCATGGAGAAGATGTACATTTCCTGTTTCTGTTCCACGCCTGTGACTTCAAAGCTACTGTCATGGCCTTTGTAATGTCCAAGGGATGTTACATGGAATGAACTGGAATAGCACAACAACCCTGGCTACAGGGGTAGTCTATACCATTTCAAATAACACTAAAGACTTTTAGCTGGAGGCCATCCCCAGAACCACGTCTGGGACAGACTCATTAGACCTGGTGTCCGGCCCTCTACTGCTCGGGCCACGGTGGAGGGTAGAGGGTTAATAATTGCTGTGAAAACTAAAGGATTGACATCAATAGTTAATAACTGCAAAGATAATTCGAAAAATAAGTAAATAATGGAGCAACACACTGAGATAACCAATACTACAAATCAAGACACAAGTGAACACAGGATAGAGGTTATTCCCATCGTTCATCAAAGCCACCATGTGCACACCCAAGGGACAAAAACACCGGGTCACCGAACCAGAACCCACATTCAGGGTACTGATCATGAAAAAACATATAAACGCTTCACATGGTTTGAGTCCCGACTACAATATGCAATGATGCATTTGAAAAACCTTAAAACACAACTATTTCTAATAGTGAAATATTAGTAAAATCAATATACTCTCTAAACCTCTCTGACCAGAAAGAGAGAACCACCTTCCACAGGTGCAGACGTTATAGGTCAGACTGCAGTGTGGGTCTGCGTGTCTTCAGGGAGAGCAACAGCTGGTGCTCGTTGTAACGCTGTCACTGCGTCTCATACAACCCATGTGTTCTCCTCACGGCGTGCGTGAGGCTGGAGGCTCCTATGCGCCTCATTGGTTGCGATTCTACGGATGCTTCATTCTTCTCGCGTTGGTTTGTCAACAGCTATCCCGCCAACGCATCCAACGCAGTCTGCTGAAGTCTTGCCCTGTCGGTTGATTGGGTTGCGTCAATGCTGTATGACGCCTATAAGTGGCACTTGAGGCCGGGCAGTACCTTTCTCCATTTCCTCGGTTACTGCAGCAGTGTTAAGCACCTCCCGATGCCGTTGACACATGATAAAGTCATTGTCGGCGTTAATGGATTGCTGCGTTAATGGATTTACGCTTTAACACGCGCCGCCCTAGATTGATGTTAGATCACAACAGACTGGGACGAAGTCTGACCTTTCATATCGCTGTCATTCGTATATATGGGGCTTAATCCTTAATCCTTTTTTACAAAAAGTTACTAATGACTCATTAGTTATGAAACATTCAATACAGGACTACATGTAGTTATTCCATCCATCTACACTGCCTAATCCTGTGATTGACCCAGACAAGGTCATAACTAACACCTTTAGATCTATATATATATCCCTATGGATCTCTATCTTGATTTGAATATATCAGTGTGAATCTATATATCCATTTCAAGATCAATCTATAGATCTAAATACAGATAGATCTATATCTCCATATCAGTGTGTGTGTGGCTGGGTGAGTTGTTTGGGAATATGGATGACTCAAAATCGAGTTCAGATTGGACCCTGGACATGGTCCGGTACTCGGACATTGTTGGTGAGAAGCACCATTGGAGGACTCTGTCTCTGCAAAGAGGACGCCGTTAGCTTGGCAGAGACTTTCCTCTCCCCCTATTTCATACTGTATTACAGAGCAGGCGGATTTGCGACTCTGTGGTGAGATTGAAGAACTGTTTAACAAACGTTGTCGTCCCTCGCAAGAGCGGGCGACGTCCGGCTGGGTCGCTGCTCCTGAACCACAAAGGATTTATTACTTCATTCACCCTCACTCTGCCACAGCACAGTAGGAAGTTGTAATCAAACTGTTATGAATTGAAGTAGAATCGTATCTGTCATGGTTCCTCATCCTTCCTTGTCCCCTGTCTCCCACTTTCTGTCCATTCTCTCCTCCCCTCATTATCTCTCACAGCTGATTCCCCTTTCGTTCTTATCATCGTCTCACCTGAAACCTTTTCCACCTGATTTTGTCAGCTTCTTATTCCCTCCTTCTCACCCCGTCTTGTTGTTGGATTATTCCATGAACTCTCATGTGAGACGTCACTCTTTCCCTGTCCAGTTCTGCCCTGTCTGCTCCTGCCTGGGGAAGGTCACCTTATCTTCCCTACTGTGAGTTGCACTGTTTAGTCTACACGTTACTCAACTGTACCTGTCCGCAGAGTTCCTGATTGGTGTGTGCCTCCGGCGGCTCGCCTTCTTCGTTTCCTTCGCTGGACCCGGCTGGTAGCGAGCATCCCGGGATCCCTGAACACTGTCCTTGTGGGGATTATCATTGCATCCCTAAGTTCCAGGTTTCTGTTGTGGCTCTGTTTAACGCCAGTGGACTTTGAGTTATATTATAATCAAGGACTAATTTCCGTTTTTGTTATTAAAAGACTCCTGGTCCTCCATCATTCACGACATAACAGAATATGGACCAGGCGAGTGGCAATTCTCTCCACCAGTCCGTTGAGCTCGAGGGTGCTCTGTTAGACAAGCATGAAGAGGATCTATCTGCTGCAAGACCGTGGACTCCCTGACCGTTCAGGTCTCGGACCTTACCCTGCAGTTCCACCTATCGTCTCGAGGCTACTGGTTCGACTGGTCTACGCACCTCCCCCAAGCCGCGAACTAACAACCCGCCATGCTACTCGGGTGAGCCACAACAGGGTCGAGCTTGTTGTCCAGGGTGGCCTATGTTATTTCCCTTCTCGACGGACGAGCAAGAGAGTGGGCGGCTGCGAACTGGAAGGCAGAGGCAGACTGCACCGGTCTGCATACGGTGACTAAGCCTCCTGATGACGTTGCGCCAAGGTGGAAGATCTGTTTCTGTTGACGCCACCGATAACTGCACTTGTGTATAAGAACTGCCTCGTTCTGTTAGGGGGCAAAGAGGTTCATGACAGTCTGCAGAGCACGTAGCTTTTGTGACCTTTCTTCCCTTGCAAGGAAATAAACGGAGAAAGACATAATTGACTCGGAGCCTTTGTTTCTTACTTTACGATTGTCTGTGCAAAATCTTCCACCACAATTTGAGTGGTTCGAACGACACTGCACTCATCGATCATTTTCTCGAGGGCCTCAACTCTGAGATCAAGGATAAAATTCTTGCCCGAGAGGCTCCAAACACCCTTGATACCCTCGTCGATTTGGCCCTCCGCATTGAGAGGCGCTTTGAAATGCGACGGAGGGCCCACAGTATGGAGCCCTCGTGACTTCCTGCTTCTATGGCAGCACAGCCTCCGCAACCCTCCTCTGCTGATCCTGAGCCGATGCAGCTTGGGGAGCTTCGTATATCCACACAGGAACGTCAATGCAGGATTATGAACCGCCTGTGCATGTATTGTGCTGCTGCTGACCACTTTGTCTCGAGTTGCCCAGTAAAAACCAAAATCGAGTTCAGATTGGACCCTGGACATGGTCTGGTACTCGGACATTGTTGGTGAGAAGCACCATTGGAGGACTCTGTCTCTGCAAAGAGGACGCCGTTAGCTTGGCAGAGACTTTCCTCTCCCCCTGTTTCATACTCAGCGCCCGTCGGTAGGCGGAGGGTTGCTGACGAGCGCTACATCTTGGGTCTCTCCTTCTAAATCCTGCAACTCCCTTCCTGTACATCTTCAGTGGCTTGGATCGTTAGTTTCCTGCGCAGCGTTGGTTGACTCGGGAGCGTGGGGGAACTTTGTTGACGAGACTTGGGCTTTAGAACAAGGTATTCCCCTCTTAGACTTACAACATCCCACCCCCTTGTTGGCTCTAGATGGCAGTTCCCTTCCTACGGTGCAGAGAAAGACTTCCCCATTGACTCTCACTGTCTCAGTAAATCATAGAGAGACTATTAACTTTTGTTCCCCCTATACTCCGGTGGTATAAGGCCATCCATGGTTTGTTCTTCACAACCCCCAGATTAACTGGGCCAATGGATCCAGTATCTTGGAAATTGTCGTGTCATGTTGAGTGTCTGTCTCCTGCCGTACCCCCTGTCTCTTCTGTTGCTGTTTTTCAGGAGGGACCAGGTGATTTGTCAGGAGTACCGGAGGAATATCACGATTTATGGGAGGTATTCAGTCGTTCCCAGGCCACTCACCGCCAGTATGACTGCAGTATAGATCTTCTCCCGTGTACAACGCCCCCGCGGGGAAGACTATACTCACTATCCACTCCCGAACGTGAGGCGCTCGAGAAATACCTGTCTGACTCACTCAACGCCGGAACTATCGCTCCCTCAGTGTCCCCTGCAGGGGCCGGCTTCTTCTTTGTTAAGAAGAGACGGCTCTCTGCGTCCCTGCGTAGACTATCGGGGCTTAAATGACATCACTGTCAAGAACCGTTATCCCTTGCCACTGATGTCATCTGCCTTCGAAGTCTTGCAGGGAGCTAGGATTTTCACAAAGGTTGCTTTACGCAACGCCTACCACCTTGTGCGTATAAAGGAGGGGGACGAATGGAAGGCCACGTTTAACACACCCCTCGGACATTTTGAATACCGGGTTCTTCCTTTCGGTTTAGTAAACGCCCCCGCGGTTTTTCAAGCCTTAATCAACGACGTCCTACGGGACATGCTTAACGTCTTCGTCTACCTTGACGACATTTTGATCTTTTCGCCATCACTCCAGGTGCACGTCCAACATGTTTGTCGTGTCCTCAAGCGCCCTCTGGAGAACAAACTTAATGTTAAAGCCGAAAAATGTTCCTTCCACGCCTCCTCAGTTACGTTTCTTGGTTCGGTCATCTCGACAGAGGGGATCAGTATGGACCCGGCTATACCCCTCTGCCAAAGAGACCCGCCAGATCATGGATGATCATGTTTTTAAGTTACATGGTTTACCTACGGATCAATTCTTGAAAGAGTTTTGTCGCCATATTGCGGCATCAGCTAGTCTGTCATCCGGATTTCCCAAACTAACGGTCAGGCTGAACAAACCAATCAGATTGTTGCCTGCATTCTTCGCAGCCTCACCCATCAGAGTCCCTCGTCATGGTCTCAACAACTATCCTGTGCTGAATATGCCCACTACTCTCCCACCGCTGCTACCGGTCTTTCGCCCTTCCACTGCTGTTTTGGCTATCAACCCTCGCTATTTACATCCCAAGACTCGGATTCTAACGTTCCGTCTGCGCAAGATTTTATCAGCCGTTGCAAACCCAACCGGAGGAGAGTGCGATCGGCTCTCTGTCGAGCTGGAAGACGCATGACAGTCGCGGCCAACAGACGCAGAATTAACGCTTGCGAATCTACCTCTCCGGTCTGAATTACGCAAGTTATCCCCCTGTTTCGTAGGACCTTTTCGTATTATTAAGGTCATAAACCTTGTGGCAGTGAAGTTCCACCTTCCCCCTAATTTTCACTGTGTCCACCCCGTGTTTCATGTCTCCTGTATCAAGCCTGCCATCTTCCCCCCCCCCTTGTCGATGATGCTCCAGCCTACTGATGGCAATTTTGACTGCTACGGCTAACAGCTAATTGAAGTTCTGTCACAGAGAACATCTGCTTGGTTTGCTCACTTCTTTTCCCCCTTTTAGTTTTGGCAGGAAGTCATTTTCTTTCTACAGGAAATATTTCTCCAGATTTTTTTCTCAGTGCATTGTTTAATTCTTCAAACATTTCCCAATGCTGCTCTACAATTGAAATGGGTTGTATGAAAAGCAGCCTTCTGGTTGGGAAATAATCTCGCAAACAAAAAGGTTTTGTGTGAGATTCGTTTCCCACCTCTCATGCTATTCCAGATAGCCACATGCAAAGCAAAAGTAAAAAGGTGTGATGCCACAGCTTCTGAACAAACTCTTCCTCCGGCCGAGCGATGCGAGGGTCACCTTCCTACACCGAGAAGGCAACATCGTGTTTTACTTCTGCAGCATGGTTCTAGGCGCTTTCTGTCCACACCAAATAGATTTAGTTTTATAAAAGGAGACCGAAGTCTCGGAGGAAATAAAAAGAAGGGTCATGAACCAACTCAGAACCACATTGAAAATCCTCAGCGAGGGCTCCATCCGTATGCACCGGGATCCCAGGGGGACCGTGGCCACCTCACCACTCTGGAACCGCTCAGTACTCCGCTTAAGAAAGGAAGAGAGCACTCAGAGCCACGGCAACTCGGTGCATTTCTTTTGCTCTGAGAAATGATAGAAAAAAAGAATCAATGGCTGAAAGCTGCTGAAACATTTCGCTGTTCATTTACAACCATTGAGTTTGTTCCAGTTTCAGATGTACTGAGGCTTAGAAATAACCATAATTGCTACATCCTGCCAAGCATGTGTGTTTATGTTAATTTCTTTACACATACACACGCATTCTCTATGGAGTCCAGAAATAAATAGAGAAGAAACAAAATCCTAATGTATGTCTTTGCTAAAACCAGCATTTTTTCTTTAAATGATCACCAAGACCTCTCTGTGGATCACATCCAAAAGCTCTGAAAAACCACATTACTGTGAGCTCTTCATGCTTCCGACAGTCCATGAATGCATCATATGCGACGGACGCTGCAGTTAAAGCAGCCGGAATGACGCTTGTGTTTTTTCCCTAAAGACACAATACTCAACAACTCATTTCAGTTCTTGGGGTTATAAGGAATTATTAAGGCAGAAAACCTTTCGCGGCTACATGAGATGGAAGCTATAAGAACTGCATGCGCTGCTTGAATTCTTTTACAAATAGCCCCCTCCATCAGTTTGCACAATCCGTACTTAGTGCACATTCAAAGTGGAGCTTGCACATTCGATGACTCTGGATGCCTCAGATCACATCGATGAAGATCTCGGCAGAGCTAACTTCAAAAGTGCTTTCTGCTACTCACGTCCTTCATCATTACCTGTGAAGACAAATCAGAGAGATGGATTAGCTTGATTTTCTATGATGGTGACTGATCTTCAGTGTATCTGTCGTCGAAAAAAGCATTTGAAAGGAAGTTATCCAAACAATCTGACGCTGTGTGCAAATGACGGAGAGGACACGGCATCTTCTCTGCACATATTTGATCATCATTCATGCAGTAGTGTTTACCACTCTGCAGAATGATGAAATAATGGAATGTGGCAGGGCTCCACTGGAACACGCAGAGAATCAAAGATGGAAAGCTATGCCCTCACTTCTTCCTCTTCTGCAACAACAACCCGGGTAATTACTGTTGCAGTGTAACCTAATTATCCTTCATTCGGGGCGCACTCACTCTATAGTTCCTTTGAAAAACAGCTCTTATGCTTTAAAATAAGCTGAACCTGAGGACCGAGCTCTCTCCTAACTTGGACTCCAACTGTGCGGCTGAAAGGATTAGGTAGTTAATATAACGCAGTCAGTGGCTCTGTGCGTTGGTTCTCCACCCGCTGCCTTCGCTTCCTTTCAAATCAATGCCCGGTTCAGCATTTATGCTGAGATGTTCGGATTGCCTTAGTTGGTGTTCAATATAGCACAGAAACGAAGTCTCTGAAGTAAATATCAGGTTATTGATCGTAATGAGAAGCAAAATGAGGGATGTAGTTGGCTGCGGATACCGTCAGCATCAGGTGGGACTAGAGGGGCATCAAGCATCTGCCCTGCTGGTCGAGATAAAGCTTTCAAAGAGAGCAATCGGTCTGAAATAACGTACCTAAGAGACACCATTGCCTACTGCAGGCTGTGCCATAATCTGCTAGTTTATGTAAAAGAAAATACCTACAAAAGCAGTGTAATATGTAACCCATCTATCACTGGCCAGGAGGCTTAGGGCTCCCGCTGGGGTGTATTAGCAGAAGGAGAGACAAGGTCTGGCTGGGTGCACTGGACGAAAAAACACATTGTATTATAAAAAAAATATATATATATTACCCCATATTTTTATGATGCAAGGCTATCAGCCTAAACATTAGGGGCTGTCAGGGCTATTAGCCAAGGACTCTACAACAACCTCTTCACCCCCACCTGAACATTAAGCGTCATTTGTAAATTGTCAATGAATGGTGAGGCAACCGTGTTGAAATGGTCTTTATTTCATTATTATTCTAGTACTAACTTAACATAATAACAGCAAGATATATCCTGTGACAGAGATTGAAAGTAACAAAACATGCAGCAACAATGTGCAAAGCACAGATCCACAACATAGAGAAGGGTTGGCATCAGATTTGGGAAGCGCATTGAACTTGCATCCCTTTAAGAGGGTTCTCACTTGATTTATTACCAACATGAACTGGTTTTATGCCCTTAATCCAGGGTTTAAAATGTTCTTCAAAACAACATGATGTTCATTTATCAGGTTACGGTCCATTTAAAGTTTGGTATGCGTTAGGGCGGGGCCGTGATTGACAGATCTCTGGCACCCGTTTCCTCATTAGCAGGACCAACTACCTACCTGGGGTCCATTTCATTCCTTCCTCCTAACGCTCTGTATCCACTGCACTGAGACAGCTTCATTTCCAGTTGGCAAAAAGATTGTACTTTCTACACACTGGAAACAGAACGAAGTCAAACGGGATGCGATGCCGGGGGAGGGCAGATTAGAGAGCTTAAAAAACACTTCTATTTCCTTAGGTCCTAAACAGTCCATTCTCAGTCCTACTCTTACAAGGACATTTCTGAGATTCTCATATAAAACCACAGGTAGTTTTTTGAGTTATTTTGAAATGAAAGGAATCATGGAATAATTGTTAATATTAGCACAAGCCCTAATGTGTTTAATCAGTAATATCAAATGTATAGTTATAATGTATAACTTATAACTGAGTGACATGTTACTCTTTAAGTATAACATTTTGGTTTTGATATTTAGCCGTGCAATGAGGACCTGAACATCAGAACCAGAACCATTTATTGCGTGAGGATGTTGGACATACATTGGACGATAAAACACTAGGACAAAAAAACACCGTGCCAGAAATATATTCAAACTAGATAAAGGTTCATAGAAAGTTGAAGCTGCTGGAAGAAAGAAAGAAGAAAACATGAATTAAGATGTGTGTGTAAATCTCCAGAGCTTCTTTAGAAGACATTGAAGACAATAAGTCACCAATAGATGGTCCATAGATTTTGAAGTGAAGCGCTGCACCAGTGCACCTTGCCCCCAAACCTCATGTACATACCAACAAGTGAAAAGTAGTTATTAGGATTGGCGCAGAGGAGGAAGACAAGTGGTTGTTGCCGAGCAACAGTACATGTGGCACGGAGGTTTGCGGGAACAATGAGTGTTTTCTGCAAACAACGGATGGTCAACATGTTCAACAGTTCCATTATCCTAACCACATTCCTAAAATGATCGTCCCTTGACCTTAATAATGTCGTCCTTTAAATTCTTGGGGAAATAAATAAGTTGTTTTCAAACCTCCAGGATTGTATAAAGTTCTTGAATGCAGGGAGGAATGGTGTTGTCATGGCGCTAGTACAGAAACCCAATATGTGCTCTGCAGCCAGGTTTTTCATTTGATCATTTAAATGGAGTTAAAAAAGCACATGCAATAACGCGTCTCACTCTTTTTTTTCACTTTTCAAACAAACGCAGCTTACGTTCATGTCTCGGATTTATCGATGGATTAGAATGGGAGGATTTCAGAGTTGCGTCAGCGACGATGCAATGGTGTCGTAAAAATGACTGTTGATTGTGTTAGAGACTCACACCGCCCCAGGCTGCCCCCCCCATCACCTTCCACCCCCAAATACCACAACATCTTTGTTGAGTTTGCGGGGGAAACAAGGTGGGACAACGGCAGCGTAATTGCTTCTCGGCGGAAACAAGGAGCCCATTCGTTTTGAGCGCCATATTCACACGCTCACACCACTTTTGGGTCGTTTGTCTCTTTTTATCTGTTCCTTTCAAACAGGCAGAAGAGGAAGGGAAGATCACGATGGAGGGGGGAAGAAATGTTTGAAGAACCAACCACAACCCTGTAGACAATTTGGACCGCGTTGTGTAACTGCCATTTTCGAAACAAAAGCACGCAATTGAACGTGCATCAGTTATTCACAGGAAACGATTGGAATCGGAGCACAAAGCAACGTCAGGAGGAATGCACAGCCCCTCCCTCCCCCCCTTTCACACACACAAAGTGTGCCGACGGGTGGGCGTTGTGGTCGCAGGGGCCCGTCAGGCTGGAGCACTGCGGAACATTCGTCCCGAGATCCGCGTTGGGGGGAAGGGGGGGGGGGCAGCGGATTCTCCTCCGCACACATCTGTCTGACGAGGTGCGTCGCCGTGATGAATGGAGCCGTTTGCCGAGGCTGAGCTAAGACAAACGCATCACTTAGCATCCCATTGGCGAGACCCAGCCCCGCCATTTCTGCCTCCCACAAGTAGCAGGCGACAACCCTCGCTTGAGTCATTTTTGCCATCTGCTGACAATGTTTACACGGCAGCCGATTTGTCATCGCAAACAGCGGGGCAAGAACTAACAAGCTTATTTATGATCCCAGTCGTATTTGCACGACGGAAAAAATACCACTACAGGTGCGGAAAGTGGCATTATATTGGCACTGTGTTGGTGAGAGTCTAAAACCTGTAAATAATAGCTGTGTTTAAAAAGACAATATTGCATGTTTGAAAGGATATATGACTTTTAAGAATTGAGATGGAGCTTTTTTTTTTTTTTTTAAGCGAGGCTCCAGCGCCAGAATTAAAGTCCTGGGAGCACAATGCTATTTGCACTTTGCCAGAGAATGTAGCTGCGGAAAGGTCAAACAACAAATTGAAATCTTTGCCCAATATTACATGTAGAGTGAGAGCTGAAGGGGCGCAATGACTATGAGAAAAGCTGCGAAGCAGAAGAATGAGGGGGGGATCATTCACAGTACGTCTCAGTGGCATTTGGAAAATTCTCGCAGTGCTGAAAGTGTCTTCTAACTTACGGGATGGCTCTCAAATGGTACATTCCTGAAGGGGAAGAATCTCATTGTGTATGTATAACTCTGAGAAGGTCACGAGAAGAGAAGACAGGCACCAGAGAACTTGTGAACCATCGAGAGACGGGAGGTCTGAGGAGAAGATCAGAAAAAGGAGTGCTGTGGGGCTGGAACTCTATTAACACTTAGAGCCCGAGACACCGTTGCATTGTGCGTGCACCCTGGACATCCCGTATTCATCCGTCGAGGAGTACAATGGGATCCAAATAAAAAGCTTATCGGTGCTTTTTTGCTCTCTGATCTCCTTCGATGGAGGGAATAATGTGCCATATGTGGGCGCTCACTACTGTCAATTTGACCTGCACACAATTGTTAAAAATATATATCTTTTTGTACAAAAGGAAAATCACAAATGTTAGAAAGGACACTCACACACACCGAGCATTTAGATACACTAGAATGCATTTCTGTTCTATTTAATTTTCTATAAACTCTTTACATTAAAGGTCCTCTGTTATTTTAGCTGGTTACTCTTCCTCCCCGTAGCATTAGTAGCCTTGTTTTTTTATTTATTTAAAAATAGCAGCGGAACAAACAGACAATTTGGTGATGAACGCATCTTCCTGTAAATTCATCACAATAAAAGTGTCCTATAATCATGCAATTTAAAGTCAGTTTTAAAGCAGTAAAATTAGGATATGTGGGGTTTTCATTTTCTCTGGAGAGGGCCTCCTGTGTGCAGATGATGATTATAGAGTTCCATGTGATTCATTGTCTTGAATGTGTCCACTCACTGAGATCCAAACCCGAGTAAAGATCATTATTTATAGTTTAACCAAAAAAAAACCCATGTCAAATCTCATTTAAAAACATGCACATAGAATGTGTATTTCTGTGGACAAATGAGCTGATCACAAAGTGTGCCTTAACTGTCTTAGAGGCTTTAAGGCAAACCAGCAGTAGAAGACATTGTATGCTGCATTGCCTTCTATTGTTCCCTGATTGCACTGATATTGATTTTCCACGGCTTGGCGGGCACAATTGTTTTCTTGCACGGCAAGCTTAGAGACATTAGCTAAAGTTTAGATGTCATCTGTTGCAAGATTCACCCCGACCTTGTCTTGAATGCTCATCGGATCAAACGTAACGACTGTAAAGGTGGATGGGTCGGGCCGCCTGAGGGGAGCAGGATTCATGAGCCCCCCCCCATGCCCCGTGTGTGAGTGTTCCTCCCTGTATCTCTCTTTGAATAATATGCAACATTGCAGTCTGGGTACCATCTACAAAGGACTGCTGAATGTTGCTTCATCACACGATTTGGTCTGCTTGTCATTACTGTTTTGAAATGTATTTCTGCCACATCGTGGATATCTGCTGGCATGATAAACCCAGCAAATAGGAGTCAGCTTAATGAAAGAAAAGCACATCTGCCAGCGAGGTTCTCTCTTTCATAATTTGGAATCTTACTGAAGAGATAAGTCTTTTTTGTAGTTAGGATAAGCTGTGAAGTGGGCTTTAAATAATTCTTAAAAGGAAAGGAGCTCCAGATGAGAGCAGGAACCAGGCCTCGGCAAAAGCCAAAGTTTCTTTAAAGGGCTCCAGCACATGCCTCAGGAAAGGTGCTAAAATGGGGGTATCACAAGAAGTCAAAGACTGGTTCATACAGAACAATATTAACCTGCGTTAATATGGCCGTCCAGTTCCCCGTCTTATCGGACACACGTGCCTTTGTGACTCTTTTCTCCAGTTGAACATGTCATGTACATGCATGGTTGCATGTTGGTGTGTAACATGCAAAGTGTCTTTTTGATATAAACTTTCATAAAATGATATATCATTTAGCCGATGCTTCATCCAAAAGCGACTTACATTGCATTTTAAGCCATGGTCTACATTTTTGCCTGGGAGCAAGTAGGGGTTAGGTGTCTTGCCCAGGGACACTTCGACATGGCACATGGGGCAGCAGGGATTCAAACCACTAACCTTGCGGCTCCCAGTGCATCACCTCCGCCATTTCAATGTAAAACTCACATTTTAGGTCTGCTTAGACAAAACAACAATTGTTAGGCGCAGTAAAATATTGTGGTTTTGGTTGAAATAAATTGTCCTGTTCAATCTGTTCAAACTTGCTAATTACTACTTTTCAGATACCGAAATGAAGATTTTGATATGTAACTGTCAGACATCTAAAAGAAAACAAGACAAATTTAATATAGTAATTAGTGAAAATAAAACAGAAAGTAATGATTAAAAGTGTTACTGGCAGTCTGTTTGTTTGATATGTTTGATTTCACAAGTGATCTGACTTGGCCCTATATTTATTTTTATTCACATACCGGCAGAAGGCTTAAGTTATTTTTAATGATGTCTCCCGAGGACAAGAGGGAAATGTATGAAAAATAAACAAATTAATGATTTTCCAATCATTAAACAAATAGACACGAAGCAAGCAGAGTTAGAAAGATGGATGAAAACACAAAATACAGCTGATGAAAAACATCATATATAGATTTATATAGATATATATTTGTATATATAGAGAGAGGGAGAGCATGCTTACATAACTGGTAGATTTGGAATAAACATCCTGTCTGATGTCATCTAAGATGTGTGGTGAATGACACAGAGCACACAGACACTTACCAGGTCTAATGTGCCGTTTGCGAGTGTTCATAAGATGGATTTAAGGTCCTGAAGGATTATTTTCCTTCACATTATCAGGGTGGTTTTTATTTCCCTCTCTCTTTTGGATGAACATTTCGCTGAGATCAGTAGGCAAACATAAACACCCAAAAAGATCTACGTGACGGGGATTTCAATTTGGTAGCGTTAATATCAAACTCAGAACAGATGTAGTGGGAAAAGAATTGGAAGGTGCAAGTCCGACGCGTATGGCCCCCTGATCAACAATCCATAAAGAAGCCCAGGTTAATCTTCTGACATGTGCACCACTGAAACTATACAGGGCCTCAATATTAAAAACAAACTGTAGTATTCAGCGTCTTTGACTTTTAGTGGTGGATGACAGTTAGAAAACCACCGTACCTCAAACATCTTGATTAGAACTGTACAGTTAAAAGGTGAGATATACAGTGAGGAAAAGAAGTATTTAAACACCCTGCTATTTTGCAAGTTCTCCCACTTAGAAATCATGGAGGGGTCTGAAATTGTCATCGTAGGTGCATGTCCACTGTGAGAGACATAATCTAAAAAGAAAATCCAGAAATCACAATGTATGATTTTTTAACTATTTATTTGTATGATACAGCTGCAAATAAGTATTTGAACACCTGAGAAAATCAATGTTACTATTTGGTACAGTAGCCTTTGTTTGCAATTACAGATGTCAAACGTTCCCTGTAGTTTTTCACCAGGTTTGCACACACTGCAGGAGGCATTTTGGCCCATTCCTCCACACAGATCTTCTCTAGATCAGTCAGGTTTCTGGGCTGTCGCTGAGAAATACCGAGTTTGAGCTGCCTCCGAAGATTCTCTATTGGGTTTAGGTCTGGAGACTGGCTAGGCCACGCCAGAACCGTGATATGCTTCTTACAGAGCCACTCCTTGGTAATCTTGGCTGTGTGCTTTGACTTTCTCCCATGACTCCTCTGGATCTTCCAAATGGTCATTGGCAAACTTAAGATGTGCTGGTTTAAGCAGGGGAACCTTCCGTGCCATGCATGATTTCAAACCATGACGTCTTAGTGTATTACCAACAGAACCTTTGTAACGGTGGTCCCAGCGCTTTTCAGGTCACTGACCAGCTCTTCCCGTGTAGTTCTGGGCTGATTTCTCATCTTTCTTAGGATTATTGAGACCCTACGAGGTGAGATCTTGCATGGAGCCCCAGTCCGAGGGAGATTGACAGTCATTTTGTCTCTAGTGTCTTTGGACAGCTCTTTGGTCTTGGCCATGTTAGTAGTTGGATTCTTACTGATTGCATGGGGTGGACAGGTGTCTTTATGCAGCTAACGACCTCAAACAGGTGCATCTAATTTAGGATAATAAAAGGAGTGGAGGTGGACATTTTAAAGGCAGACTAACGGGTCTTTGAGGGTCAGAATTCTAGCTGATAGACAGGTGTTCAAATTCTTATTGCAGCTGTATCATACGAATAAATAGTTAGAAAAACATATATTGTGATTTCTGGATTTTCTTTTTAGATTATGTCTCTCACAGTGGACATGCATCTACGATGACAATTTCAGACGCCTCCATGATTTCCAAGTGGGAGAACTTGCAAAATAGCAGGCTGTTCAAATTCTTTCTTTCCTCTCTGTATATTAGTGCTGCGCTAAGATGGAAAAATGAAACTCGATTAATAGCATGATTTTCTGTGCTTAACAGTGATTATTTGCATTATGCGCCAGAGATGCTCACGAGTCCCAAAGCTCGAACCGAGTCGAGTCTGAAGTCACCGTGTGTGCGACTCGAGTCCCCATCTCCTATCATCGTCCCTTTTACCGTAAATAACCATACCAACAACTTTTTACTCCTCTTTTACTCTTTACTTTTTTTTTACGTTTTTTTTTACGTTTTTCCCATAAACCGGAAGAACGTAGATTTTCACAGTAAGAATCGACGCAACCGTCTGTAATGACAGCGGTTACCAGGGTAACGAGGAGAAAAGTTCATTAACGGATATAAATAAATAATCCTGGTGTGACGGGATGTGTTAGCAGCAGTAGGTGACTATACTTGCTGCTCTTGGCTCTAATATTTATTGTCCACGTATTGTTTTGCTTCAGTGAGCAGAGCAGAGACAGTTTAAGGAGACGCAGAGTAAACGGTCCGCCACTGCAGTGCATACGTCCCGACGTCAGCGAACCGTCAGTCGGACCGCCAGCGGCACCCAGCAGCGGCCGGTGCATTCGACATCTTTCTCGTGTGTGGCCGCTTTGGCTAAAAGAAGTCCTACATTGAACTTGAAAGCTAGCATTGATCAACACTGGTCATTTGTGACGTTTTTGGCCAGGTTTTTTTTCGGCAATCGCCACCGACATACGGTTGTGCAAAGTCTACCTGTTATTTTGAGTGCACACTGATACGAAACAATGAGGTCAATGTTTACAGTTTCACAGGACATTAAGGCTCGATACGAAGAATTGAATTAAATGAAAACCAGAACTCTTACGAACTCCAAACTGTGTCCCGTTGTCTACAGATTCTACATTCATATGCAAATAAGTCTAAATAAATTATCTGAGAGGGTAACACTGCTTATCAAGCTATGTCTTAAACCTGAATAATAAGTTGCCCCAAGCAGTTTGAAATCAAGAGAACCACAAGATCAAAAGTTATATTAAAAAGATGTTTCATTAATTAAAAAATGTCGGCGTGCTATTTTATTCATCAAAGACCATCAGCTGTAAGACTTCTGAGCAAGTCTGATCATCCAACTGCTACTGATGTTGAAGCAGTGCACTGCAATTATTGCACATACGTGCTATCAGTGTAGAGCAAGTGGCACTTCCCTCTCATGTGGAGGACAAGCGTCTCCTCCTTCATGAAAATTTCACAGGCGGTTGATAAAGCGAGGCGCAAAGTGAGAGCTCTGTGCCTCATCGATTCTGTCACAAGTGTCTGTATGCAAATGACTCAGTCAGATAATCTCCTAAGTCAACTCATGATATTTAAGCCTCCTGACGGAACCTCGCCCTTTATCTCAGACACGTTTAACACCTTCTGTTGTACTATGTAGACCACGGTGCACTCCTGAGCCAAATTGCTTTTGCTCATGTTTATGCATCTTATTTTGGAATTTGTGACGTTCTTAACAACTGTGTTTTTTTAAGAAGCTCTGAAGTAGATTGAATTTAACTTTTGCACTGAACCCGACCATAGATGAGCATTACTTCAAAATAGGTCGAAATACAATTTTGCTGAAAGAAATCTATGATTATTTAAAAAGAAGAGAAAATTTCCCGAGGAATGAAATGCCGTTTATTACAATCAGGAGAGACGTCTGATAGTGAAAGATAAGTGTTTGTTACTAAAAATGGAGGGATGAGAAACAGCGGGACAAGCATTTATTCAAAACAGGTAGAGGTTGGCTGTGCTTATTGGATAGAAGTAATGAGCGAGCATGTGAGCAGTGAATGGCAGATGTTTGAGGAATAAACTACGGGCTGTAAGAGCATGGTCCTACTCTGGGCATCATTCATCGCTCTGCGAGGCACCGTGAGAAGGCAGTAGGACCGTCAAAACAGTCTGAAGCTGCCTTGCGGGCTCTTAGGGGGAGGTGCCCAAACGTCCACTGCTGTGCTGTCGCCTCCGAGAGCTTCATATAGAAGGATTTCAGTGGTTGTTTCTCGCCATGAGCACACAGGATGCACAGGTTTCTATCCTGCCCCTTAAGGCAATTTGTTGTCATAGACGTAAGCCCCCACAGCTTCCTCCTCAGCATCATGTGTATGTCTGCCTTACTGGAGCTCAAAACAGCACACAACAACCTAATGCTGCCGATTCCCGACCAGGCCACTAAGGCCTGGACATCCCCCTTCACCGATAGGACAGACGTGTCAAATTCATGGCCCCAGATATAAGCCTGCGAGGAAATATCCTGCGTCTATTAAAACTGGCTTGTGGGTCAATAGGACGCACAGGGCTGACACTAAAAGTCCCAGAAGGTACTGCGAAAGCTACGAGCTCCAAAACTAGCATCCTCTCTGGTGTTCCCTGGTGTTGTGACTCTGAAGCACGTACCAGCACGTATCGGTTTCTCCGGTGGTGCAGGCAAGGCAGAGAGCAGACGACCTCTCCACAAATGTTGCACGGTGCATCAATACTAAAAAGGTACCGTGGTACCCGCTAGCCCGAAGCTGCTTTAGATTTTTTTCACCTCTAACACTGTGTAAAATGATGTAACTCTACAATTGCTCATCTATTGAAAAATTATACAGTCATCTGGTCAGATACAGACAATGGGCCTACATGTGCTTGGTATGATATGATGATATTTCATTAATATGTTGCTGAAGTTTGTCATAACTGGCCAATGGACATCCCTAAAGACTGTTGTCCTGAGCCTCACCCCAGCCTTTACAGTGGCAGCATCCTGAATCGTGGCATGGCAAATGATGATGCTGCATAACATTTGGCTCCGCATGTTGCAACTTCTCCCCTTAGATCAGAGAGGAGCTGGATTATCCCAAAGCTGCCACTCAGTCACAGCATCAAAGACAGGGAGAGGCTTTAACTGAACATGCTCCTGCCCCCAATATGTTAATTCCTCCCTCTCCAACGGCCATTGCCCTAGGTTTTCAATATCATGGTCAGCAGCGGCCTTTATAAAGAATTTTTATGTCATGCTCTCTGCTGGGCCTCTCCCCCCTCCTCTTGCGCTGAATGTGTTTCACTTCCTTGTGTTTCTAGTTGGTCCCTGTGTGTGTGTGTGTGTGTGTCTGCCTGGGCGTGGCTCCTCATCCCCTCCCACTGCCAATTTACCTCCCCACCTGCTATTCATGTACCCATCTAGCGATCACGGTTGATATTTTCCAGATCTTCACTCCAGTCTGATGCAGATAGCCAGTCCTCCCATGTGGTACTAATGCTACAGCCAAAATAAGTTCCCAGTAATTGTTGAGTTTAATCCGGTTTACCTCAGCCTCAGGTCCACTGTCTTAACTTAAAGCCTGCATCACTGTTCCCCCTGCCTGCTCAACACCCCCCACCACCACCAGCCTGCCACCCCCTTACCAGCTCCCACCTGACGCCAACCCAAACCAACATCACATCAGCCACGGGTTTACTCAATAAACATAATGAACACCCTTGGCTTGGGGGAACAAACACTCACTCCTACACAAGGCGACAAGCTGGCAGCAAACACTGTCAGTAAACATGTGCCACTGGTTATCCATGTAATGTCAACAGAGTTGTTGCAGCTTCTCAAGACAGACGTGATCTCACATGTCCTTGAGGATGATGTTGGACCTGTCTCTTCAACGGATGCATGTCTTTTCACATGCTGAGGATTCAGCGTGTTCCTTCCTGACGTGATCACATGTCTCAACCAAAGGGAACATTGAGGGGCGGGACTAAGACTGCTGCCGCAGGGTACATAGAAATGAAGAATGGTAGCGTAAACGTGAACATTTGAAATTTCTTCTGGTCGGAGTTAGTAACTTGGATCACTGAGTCCAAAGGACATCCAGTTCAAACATGACTTTATAGTACAAAAAAGTCCCTGCACAGTAAATCCCAGCTGTGTACTTATTGATCGATAGATAGACGGTTCATGATGCTCCTTAAATAAAAAGAAACATGTTTGACTTCATAAATGTTAACTTGCCGATTATGATTGTTGAGGGTAACGTTTTGAGATAAAAATCTAGATAAAATGTTAGTGCCCTGGCAGTGGTTTGACTGGCTGTGGTTTTATATTTGATTTAATTTATTACCATTAAATTAATTAAGTTCAAGTTTTAGAGATTTACAATCGGTACTTTAAATACTGCTGTGTTAGGGGAATGCTGCTATTAAAACACACCCTCTAAGTGTTTTCTTTTAAAGTAATTATTGAATTGTGTGTATTACAACAATTTAGAGATTGATGCTATTAATTGCGACTAAAAATTGTAATCGTTTCCCAGCACTAATATGTTGTCAGTGAACCACTGACTAATAGAAGTGCCACGCTGTCCACCTAACCATAACTCATTGTCAGAATCAATAATTAGAAACCGCATGTGGGCCTTTACACATAAATAAAACAAAATATCTGACGGCATCACATCGAGAAACTGACAACTAAAAGCAAATGGAATTAGTGTGGAAGGTCTCCAAAGATCAGTCATTAAACAAAGAAGCACAATTCTGTACCTCAAACTGGAGTATCTCTGCTACAAATGACTCTGACATTTCCAGTTCAGTGAGCTATGCATCTACAGTTTGCTGCATGGCAAGTTCTGTACTCCTGAATCAGTGCTGAGCCATGCGAGTACAGTCAAAGAGACACAGGAAGAGGCAATGGTGCCCTGTGACTGGAACTGATAGGAGTGTGTTATCAGAGAAGGTGGGAGCACATTAAGGCCCAATCCAAATACACCCCTTGCTAATACCACTCAGCTCCACCCTTCCTGCTGCCATATAAATGTGTAGTGTCACGATTCTTGTGTAAGAACAAGCAGTAAAACTAACAGAACATTTTTCTGTTCAATGCTTTTGTTGATCCTTCTCAAAATGTTCTCCGACTTCATAAGAAATTACTTTCTACGTAACAAAAAAATGTATTTAAGTCAGAAATCAGAGGGACCGCACTGGTTAAATTACAAATGCATAAGAAAAATGATTTGTCTCTGTTCTTGTCTTGTTGGACCCAAAATGCTGTGTTCGACATTGATGTTTGTATCCTATTACGGATTCTCAATTAGATTTACTGATTCAGCCAGACAAAACCAACCAGGTGGCTAAATTGTAGGCATGTTTTAAGGACATAAAATTATAGATAGAAAATGTCTGATATTAAAGACAGATTATTTTATTCGGCTCAGAGCACCTCAGAAGTTATGTAATGAAATTGTTTCTCTAGATGGCATTGCTCTGGTACCCAGCAACAACTTGAAGAATGTTGGAGTTATCTTTATCATCAGGCTGCTCAGATGAATCTTTTAAGCCTCTTTATTTGATTCAGAATGTTGCAAAGACCTTCTGTACCCAACCATGCCTCAAAACCCCAATATAAAAAACCCTTCAAAAAGGTAAGAAAAATGCAAGAAACCTTAGTGAGAACGGCAGAGGAGTATCGCAAGATGGACAGAATGCAATGGATGTCATGTGTACTAAATAAACAACGTAAAAGATATACAATACGTTCAATGCATTTGACAGAAATGACTCAAATATTGACAGAACAAATCAATATAATTGTAAATGCAACACATTTTAATGTTTTTAATAGAAGCATTAAATCATGGTCAGAAGAGAAGGAGCATTGTTCACTAAAACCTGCAGGTGAACTCTGTATGTATTTCTATGTGCACTTATGGCTTTATCTTATTGTGTTTTTATTTCATCTATTTTTTACCTTTAAAAAAGCTTCCTGTGGACAAGGTGTTTTGTGTAATTTGTTTTACACTACAAACACCAAACACGGTGCATCTCGTTATTGTGCTGAATTGTCCATATCAAGTAAAGCTTGAAAAATAAAGTAGGTTACTACAAAGCCACATCATGATTTAATATGACTCATGATAATAACAGCTGTAGTGGATGTAGTAGAGTAAAAATAATAACAAAGGAAGAAATGGTGACTGCTATGAAATTTGACAAGCAGAGCTTTTTCCAGCTTTGTCTCCTGGCTAAAGTTAAGCCTTTCCTGAACAGGCATGATCTAGAAAAGGCAATCTACTCTTATCAGTTCAAGGTTGGATTATTGTAATGCTTTTACGTTGGTCTGAATCAGACCTCCATCTCACGTCTTCAACTTGTGCAAAATGCTCCTGTGCGCTTTTTAACAAATACACCTATACGTGCACATATTAGCCCAGTCCTTTACACTCTCCATTGGCTCCCTGTGCTTTTTAGAATAGATTACGATTTTAAGGCCCTTAATGGCCTGGCCCCGGAATACTTATCAGAGATTTTAACCCTGCGTGAGCACAGCAGGTCTCTGCGGTCTTGTAATCAACTGCTTTTAGAAGTGCCACGTGCAAGGTATATACAGTGGGGTGATCAGGCTTTTGCAGTTGCTGCTCCAAGACTCTGGAACAAGTTACCTCCTGATATTCGCACAGATCACAGATGTAGCTCTTTTTAGGTCCAAACTCAAAATGTCTGTTTTGTCTGGCCTTCGATACGTAGCAGTGGTGTGACATTCTTTCATTCTTTTGTTTCTGTGTAACCTTTTCAGATTTTACTGTTTTATATGTTTGCTCTTTCTATTGTATGACATGTGTTTCTGATGTTAAGCACCTATGATAACTGCTGGTTTTGTAAAGTGCTATATAAATACATTTTGATTTTTGATTGATTGATTCTAATACTCATGACAGTAGGGGTGCAAATCAGCTTTGGGATCTACATGCATTGGTGTGTGAACACCTTTTGATTGTTGAGCAAATATCAAGTTGAATCAAACCCCATGCCCATCCACACACGTCATCTACAGGACAAACTTCTGAAAGGGGAATGTCTCGACTCAACACTAAGGTAAAATCCAGTCCTGGCCCACCATGCACGTCGAAGACGCGATTGCGTAGGGCCGTGTGATTCTATTTTTGATGAAATAATGGTTTCTAGGAGACCAATCATTCATCAGTAATTGGTTGCCCTTGGGAAGTGAGCAGCATAGTGTAAGAGAGCGGAAATACAAATTATACTTGAAGGAAAGGATAACAAATGTGTCAATAAAGCTTGCTTGTGCCGAGAACATCTGCAGATAGAGTCAACCAGTTAGTATTCCATGCGTCTTCCACCTTCTGGCTGCAATTAAGCTGCCTCAGTTGATGACTCCAAACGATGCTTGTGATTCCTATTGTATATAATTGATATTTTTTCTGTCTTCTGCTTATAACCACTTCTAAACGCAAACAAACATGTATAAAATCTGTCAAAGAAAATCATGCATACAGTCCCCTGGATGTCTTGAAGTTAAACCGAATTAAGTTTGCCTCCTTTTCCTGGGACATCTATTCCTTTTCATTGTTTTTCAGATTGCTCCCACTCTGATATCCATGGTTTTTCTTACCATTTAAGACTTTCCGGGACTTCCGTCTTTCTGTCCCCGTAATCATTGGATATTTTGATCTCAGGCATGCTCTTTTGGGAGTGGCACCCAAATTAGCTTGAACTGGGATCAAGCACTCCGAATCACAGAGCCTCTTTCCAGAGCCATGTGCTGCCGTTGCAATAGGCCCACACAAAGCTTCAATACACCAGTTTGGAATGCACCCAAAGGAAATGAATATTTCTTTGACATTTAAACAAGCGGGCAGGGTGCTTTTTTATGAATTACCCATTGCACTTGCTCTTACAACATCCACGAGAAGCTTAAGCTTCAAATATAGCCACCTATATAAAAGCAAATGAATTTGTTACATTGACTATCTCTTGTTGTAACAAAGGTTTCATCATCCACCTAACAACTGAAAAAACTCGGGGAGGTCACATCTAGTTGTGACTTTTGTCCTACCTATAAAACACAAGTGTAACTTTCCTGCAAGTAGAAAAGACACAGACCTATGCTGCCTTTCTTTATTCCCTGTCATGTCCATATGTTATATACTATATTTTTGTAGAAGGTAAGAGGTAGGACATTTGTGACGACACAGAGTTGACCAATCACAAGTAAGAAGAGGCACGGCCCGGATGAGACTCAACGCTTGTAAACATGTTTGTCAATATATTATGTTATATTGATTCCAAATATAACATGATATATTGCTTTAATATTTCAGAGCAGTGACACTGACTTGACATGTTAAATTTGAGTTTTTTTATCAAAGAAATTGGGCCAGTTAAATGTTCACACATTTTGTCATTCAATTCGATGACAGCGTGTATCCAAGCTGTTGGTCGTGTATATCTGGAGACTTGAGGTAACTGCAGTTATCTCAAGTTTTCAAATATATACGACCAATCAAAATCTACACTCCCATGGGAGTTTAGATTTGAGGAAGCAGCGGGAAGTACTATCTAACTTTCTTTTCATCTCCACACCAGGCAGACAAAGCTGATTACAAATGGACAGAGGGAAGTTTAGATAACCCCAGTGACATATGATTCACTTTGTATTCCCTTTTATGGGGAAAGAAGCTTTTTACTGTTTTTGAATGGTGATCTGCATAATAAAGAATTAATCATGTTCTTCTTTTAGATAGAACTAAGGGGGGGGGGGCATAATGTGCAGCTGATCCGAGCTGCTCAGTGCCCGAACTTGCTGAGGTGAAGGAGCTCTATTAAGATCAATTCCTGTCTTTGTAAGTGTCCGTTCACTTAAATGCTCATTTCCCACAAATTGCCAATGAGGACGTGATTGGACGAGTTATCGTGGCTCAGTTCAATGAATGGTTGATCCCTCCTAGACAGTAAGAAGCTTTTCCCAGACGGAGTTTGAGATCGCCGGCCCCATCCTGCAATTTGGAAAAAGAATCCCACTGGGTGAGAAGTTATTTTGTGATGTAAGAGACACTTTGATGTGCTAAACCGGTATTTATTTTAGAAATAATATATGAAAGGGTTTTGGTCAGACGTCACCAAGTGAACGTTTTGTATTCATAACCGACTCTGTGTGTTCTTTAAAGTTAAACTAAGTCTAATTAGACCAGATTGTTTTATAGAAACAACTGACTCGAGAAAACGGCTTAAAGTCAAAGTTTAAAGGCAACCAAACCAATGTTTTAGCCTACATTTGGATCAACTCAAACGTTGTTTGAAGCAGAGAGAGGAAGCACAAGTAAGGGAGGAAAAACATAATTGTGTCAGAAGACACAATAAGAAACACATCAATAATACCAAACCTGTTTTTTATCCAAAGGACATAGTCACATAGATCAGATCTGGACTCTGCATCACTGCTGGCACATTACATGTCATTTAACTGATGCGTTTATCCAAAGAGACTTGCATTGCATTTTGATCCCATGGTTTTGCATTTTGCCTGGGGAGCAGTTGGATGTCTTGCTCAGGGACACTTGGACATTGAGCAGCCAGGATTCAAACCATCGACTTTGCGTTTCACATCCCGCAAGGGCACACCCTCTCTACTCCATGCGCCACCATCGCCACAGTCACTGTTACAGTCAACATCGACCACTCAACACTCTGAGGATGAAAAAGATGAATGAGACTCATCAAGATGATAATGTAAACCTAGATTATCTGAAAATAATTAAAAAAAACGCCATTACCACAGAGAAAGAAGTGTGAAGGATAAGTCATGACTCATGTGGAATATTCAACTTCAAGATGAATACTAAGATGAATACCAAAATACCTTCTTTGACCCTCAGAATGTCTGAAATAGGACGCTCAAAGAGGATTATTGTAAAAGAAGGTTTTTTTCGCCACCCATGAGCCTGGAAAACGTCACACCAAAGCAAGTTGTGCGACATGGAAGACTCCTTATGCGACATGCTGAACACGTCAAGAGAGGTCCAGCAACATAAAACAGGCTGAGATTACGTTTCATCAGCATCGAGGATGCCCAGCTGACAGGTGGAGGAGGAGAGGCAGCAGTGGCGGTAAAGGAAAACAGGGGGCAGATACCTGTCACACCCAGATGTATTGAAAAAAGAGGGTTTTAGAAAGTTACCATATTACTAATGTTACAATGAGACTCAGTTCGGCATAGTGTGTCTGCTTTACATGCATATTGCAGGACCATTGGCCCACGAGACATATTAGTGAACCATACAATTGTCTTGTGTATTCGGGGAGTGGTTTTAGGATTTTATGTGTAATAATGCTCACATTAAGCCTTTATGGCCTGGTAGTGAGCAGACAAGAATCATACAAATATTTGGTTATTCCCTTGGTGGTTCACCTAAAATTGCATAAAGCAACATCACTAAAATGAGAGGCCATTGATTTGATTACACCCCTTTTTGAAACTTTATTGAAAGTTGGTGTGATGTAGATGTTGGTTTCTGAATCCCAAGTTATTTTGTCACTCATTCCTCCAGACATTTGTCGCTTGTCAACGTTTTTCAAGTGCACGAAAAAAGTGAATGTTTGCACTTAGGACAGACATGAGATCTTTACTTGGATAACACACTGGACTGACTCCTTTACTGCTGCCTTCAATGATATAAAGAGAATAACTGTCAGCTTAGACAGTTGGACTTCCTAAACTTGACTCGCCATTTGATATGAATTATTTTACATGACAAATTTCGCAATAGGACAGTTATATGACATGAGTTCTGAATGTTTATTGTCCTTTTCTAATAAACCAGACCTTCCCTTCCTGTCTTTGCATCTTGCTGCACATGGCATTGGGGGCTCTGCTGAGCTCCCACTCACGTCTCCTTATGCTGCTTCACACATTAGATTAAATAAATACCTTTGACAATACTGTGAGTGTGCTGCACTTAATCATGCCGCTCTTGTTCCTTGCTGGTTCATGTTGAAGACGTCTGCACATTGAGACCCCCTCCTCCCCAAATTATGATTTAGAACGGTTGGTGGATGGATCGCCATCCCAATTGTCAGAGACCGGATGTTTGTTGGAATGCAGAGTTTGTTCACCTTGATGAGATCACACAGCAGCTCATGTTAAATTAGGAACATTTTCCAATAGAGATAAATGAAGGGAGCCTTATTGACATGCCTACAGTCACAGATCACCTGTTTCATTCCTTTTCACTTTTATGCCTGAGATAAGAGCTTCAAAAAAAGCTTTGTAGACTCTAGTGTGCGGAAGTTGATTTCTTGTTCTTCCCTTACTTTATAGTGTACGCTCTATTTAGGATTGTGATGTTTAATATGCACCTGTAGGCCACACTAGGCTTTGTTGTGGCGCTTCTGTCCGTCCCTGTCCCCTCACTGTGAAATATTAACCGGGTCGGCGATAGATTTCTGATAGTGACGAATATGCGACAACATACAAGGGAGGGCAATTTTATTTATACAGCACATTTCAACAACAAAGGCAAAGTGTGTCAAATAAAATCATTCAAAAACATCCAAACACAAGCAGGAGATTTACAAACAGTCAAGTACATTGATTGAAACACACAAGAAAAACATCAAAAGACATTAAAGTCAATATTAAAAAATGTACAGTTGAAGTATAGTTGGCAAACAGTTGGAAAGTTTATTAAGGACAATGAGGGGAACTTCCACTTCACCGTCTACTGCTGCACTGTCCCCTCATCCATTCACGTCGTCTTCAATCCGCAGGCAATCCACAAACGGGTCCTCGTCCAGAACACTTCGGTACACAGGGGGGTGGTCAGCCAGTCCAGGTGACAACACTTAATCACACCGTTTTTCGTTCAGTTCACCTCTCAGCACTTCCCACTTCCCACTCTGCCTTCTTCTTCTTCTTCTTTAATGGCGGACTGCAACCAACGTTTAGGTGCATGCCGCCACCCCCTCCTCCTTCCTTTCACTTTCTTCTAGTCTTTCCCTTCCAAAACCCCAATCACCTAATTAATCCCAGCCTCTCCGTTGGAAGAGGAAGTCCATACAAGGCTTGGGGGTGGAGCCAACGGCCCGCAAGATACCTCCCTTCGATTACCACTCCCCTCCCCTCACCTCTCCCTGCAATCTACCACAACATATAGAATATATTTGGTGGCTGCAGTAGCTCACTAACAAACAAAACAGATTCATTTAACACATTTATAACTTGTTGACTTGTGTTTTTCAAATTTATTCATGATAAGTATTTCAAACAGATTAGTGCAGATTATTGCCAGACTAACGTTTCCAATGGTGAGAAGCGTTCATATGTTTGTTTGTGATGAGTTGACGATAATCCTGTTATGCTAGGAGCAAAAAAAAATTCTCAAAGGGTCTTTTATATTAACACAATGTGTCCGGTGTCCAGGGAAAATTGGTCTTATGAACTTTGTGTCTAGATTGAACCAACAGATGGAACACATGTGCCCTCGATCGAGCAGCGAGTCTAGCTTTTATCTCCCTGTGAGGGATCAGGCCTGAGAAAGACAACAACAACAACAAAAAACATTCCAAAAAGTAGCACTGATTTCACCAGAGGGAGAAAGAAAAAGCCCTGGCAATAAAAATAAAAAACACAAGGAACATTGGCTAGAGACATACCAAATAAAATAACAGTATTTTAATGTAAAATACTTACACTGACATAAGATACTCAGCCCCAAGTCAAAATGGTAACTATAGTGTATGAACAGAAACAATTTCAGGTTTCTCAGTGGATATTTTAGCAGCTTTATGGGGAGGAAAGAAGGTTTCTTCTTTGAGAAATAAAAGTTTAGCACAGTCAAAACCCCAAAACATTACACCAGCCTTGTGTTAGTTGGCCTGCAAACCCACTGCATCGACACATTACTGTACACAAGTAGCCCTGAAGGCCACGTTTGATTAGCAGCATTCCTCCTCCAAACACTTTATTTGCTCCGTAATTGTTGTGGGATTTGGTGGGGCAGGGGCAAAGAAGCGCTGAAAATGAAATTGATGTTCAAACAAGGGAGCAGCTGTCGGGAGCAGCTACCTGGGGGGTATTTCACAGACACGGAGCCGTGGATAGCGACATCTATTGATGAAAGGCTCTCTTCATTAGTCATGCCTTGGTCATCTGCTTCAGTTCAATTTCACTAAACTAACTAGTGACTCTTCCAGTCAGGATTAAGGAAGTCATGACCGGTCTGCTGAAGGTTGTGGGCGCTACGCTAAAGCTGCGGAAGTAGAAGCAGTCCCACTTCAAAAGAACGTTTTTGAGTCCTCGAGGGACGCATTCGGTCAGATGATTACAAGCATTTAATGACCGGAGAAAGGCAACAAAACTGCAGCCAGATTAAGTCAGGGAATGCAATCTGCCATCAAATTCTCCATTCAGACTTATTTAACTCTAATTAAAAATACACTCACCACTCCACAGCTGCTCATATGTCTCATACTGTGAAGTGGGCACATTTGATTCTAACAATCTGCAACAATATTTGGATTACTGACTAAATGTCACTGTATATACATTTACATTATTGTTACATAATCTTGCTTTAAGGGTTTATTTTTGTTGTTGCAGCACAAGGGTGTGTTGCTCCAAAGTGTTCCCTTATTTATCCAGTCTTGCAATATGTTTTAGACTGAAACCTAAGAACCTTATTTGACCAATATTTTGAAAATGTTTTCACATAATAGCAAGTTTTTGAAATCCATCTCTCAAGGTTCTTCCTATTCTTTTTTGCATTCTCCACAATATGAATATGAGCTAGTGGCAAGCTGAATATGTTTCTCATCTAGTATGTATAAATGACAGGAATATACCATCCTAAACTTGATTTAATTCTAGCTCTTGATTTGACGATGCAGCAGGGAGACGGCAGGGTTTAAGAGTTTACGACTTAATGGTAGCAGAATTCACTGGAGCAGAACTTCCTAGTACAAGTTGGACCCCTTAATCTCACTTTGTGATGCACCTCCGGAGTAAAGACACAGCCATGATCTTTTTGTGTGCCGCCCTGCCACTTCCCCCTTCCTCCCCCCCCCCCCCTGTCCTGAATGACTAGCTGTCTGTTAGCGTTGACTTATGATTCCTGCTTAACTCTTGGACACTGTAAATGCCCTGCTGAGAGTTTTGCCGTAATATCGCAATTTGTCTTGTTGGTCACGGTGGGCACTCGTGGCAGACAGGCCCAGAGGAGTGAGGGTGCCAGGCAGGTGAAAGATGACAGGCGTCTCTTCTCATCTGAGCAGCCTGGCTCTCGCTGTGCCGAGCTGAGCAGCAGGTACAGACACAGTGGCACTCACCTAAATGAATAGTTGACCTGCCCGCCGCGTTGCAGAGTGAAGAGTTATGGCCTGAGCAGCGCAGCAGGACAGGCAGCAAACATGGCTAACAATAGGGCGGTGGGATGTTTGATGAGGGGAATCAAAGCAGAGGCCAGGAGGCTAAGATGGATGGATTAGCTTTGTTATCGGAAAGGCCGCGTTGGCCATCCTCACTGGCTTATCATCACATCTAACGGGCTAATCCAATTTCTGGCCCCCTTCTGTCTCTCTTCCTCTATATTCAGCCATGTTTCTCAATTTGTAGAAGCTGAATGAAGCGTTAGGTCTGTGTTTTTCTCAGTCCGGGTACAGACTTTTTATTGGTGAACTTAAATAACAGATTATTGGGGTTTATACCACTCTTCCATGAGTGAGTAAAAGTGACCCAAATCCATCCTTTTGCTACAATGACGGCTTACTTTGTCTATAACTAATTTGTAAGACAAGATAGATGTACCAACCTCGTCACTGTTTCTTCCTCAAGTCATTCCGAGACTACTTTCCTCAATAACAAATATGGCATACACATCAGGAACATATTTTGCCAAAATATGTTAGACATGTGAGACAATGGACTGTCAAAGTTAACATGTTAAGATTATTGTGGCCGAGATTAATGTGATAAAATATATTAATGCAGTTATTGCAGCTTTGTTTGCATCCAGTGTGCGTTGACCCCTGACCCCTGAAACTGCCGCAGTCAGTTAAATGGAGAGAGCTTTTTGCATTGAAAGTAAAACAAAGAAAAAAGAACTGTGCAGAGGAATTCCTCCACGTGTCAAACAGAGGAGGGATGATTGGCAAAGGACCACTCTAGGACTGATTGTGCCCGGAACAAGTTGCTAGCTGCTAAGCTACTTCCATCTCCACATCTGCCCTGATGGAGGACCACCACTGTGTCCCTGAAAGACAGTGGTGTGGAAAATGTCCTGGCTAAATCTGGCAGCTGTCAAATGATGGAGAGTTGAGAGCAAAGTGCACGAGGACAGCTAGTTCAACATGTTGCAACTCCAAGATGATCATATCTGTGGAGATTGTGTTTAATGAAAATCCAAATTAAACATGTAAAATACTCTTTCTAAAGTGATTTTGCATTAATTTATTATTCAAGATTTAGTCTTAAGAAAAAAAAAAAAACGGACATATATACAGAGAGAGAGAAGATAAAACAGAAAATTGAATTTATGCCTAAAAGAATCTACAAAAGTATAAATAGAAGGCCTTCTGGTTAATCAATAACTGACGCTTGAATGGCCTAAAAGGAAATGAGAGTATGAGGGATTTAGAGTGGCTAAAAGGTTACTCTTACTTACAGTTAAGAGGGTCATGCGGAGGCCCTGGATAGAGGACATCTTGACCATTCACAGTCCGAGAAGAAGATACTTCTCTTAAACGTCTAATGGACAGAATAAATTGCTAAAAAGGAAACCTATCCGAAAATGTGGGACTCAATACCTACACAGTTTAGAGAAAATTAAATAAAACAAAGATAAATCTGATCTTTTATGACTTAAAACTACATTTATATATACGTAATATGAATGTATTGGCATCCTTTACAGACATCCAAAAAGGCAATCCAACAACTTAAATAATGATATGATAGATGTTACAATTGATTTACTTTCAAAGGAGCATGAAAACAACAATTTAGAAAAATAATTCATTTCAAAGAAGCGCTTTTTTAAAAATCCCGCCAGTTTACTCAAGCAATTATGAAACTGATATGACATGTAAATCAAAAATAAATTAGTCTTGTTTTGTTCACTATGGAGGATAATTTGAACGTAATTGCAGAGTATACTTCAAGCCTTATTGTAATTGTCCAGCTCGGATCTCAGGCTGCTTCATTTAATACATAAAGGACAGTCTGGATTTAAAACTATTTACTTCTGAAGTTAAGCAGGGTAATGAAATTCATTTTATGCAGCTACACAGGGCATCAAAGTAAATGAGCTTTCCATTGTCCACTGGCACCCACAATTCCTTCTGAGAGCTTTGCCTTGGTACAAGAAAGGGTGTGAGGGCTGAGATTTAAATGATAATGCTGATCCATTATCTTTTTAACTAGGGTGTGGAGCTTGAATTAAGAGCCATCTAGTCAATTATTTTGAAGAAAAAATAATAATTATATATATGTATATATGTTTCTAAAAATTCTACTCAACTCAACACTCCAAATGTCTGTTTGACCCTGACACTGACTTCAGATTTTATAATCTACTGATTCGCGAGGGAGATGTCTTCTCTTGCCTTCTTGTGGAGGAGGGCAAGTCATTTGCCAAGGTCAAGAAGAATCCAGCTCCCCTTGAGCTGATCTGAGTTCAGTGCATTGTGTGAGTCATGAGTTTCTGAAGGAATGTTGATCTGGATGAAGATGTTCAGCCATCTCCGTACGGGGCGCAGGGACAGTAAACTCAAGGGAGCAACGACGGAGGCAGCTGTCAGTTTGCCCAATAGGTGAAAGGATGTAAGATAACTGTCTACACCCACTCCCCAAGCTCAGAGGTCGTTGGGGCGGGTGGGTAGGGTTACGTCAATAACTGCCCCACCTCTTGGCGGTAGCATGAGGCCGCTGCCGGTTACTGGGAAAAAGTGGGACCTGAGATTTTCCTTGAGTAGCCAAAGTTAGACCATTAGGTCTGCAAGGCCTCTGTGTCTTTCTGCAAAGGCATGCTCAGGACAGCTTGAATGGTTTGCCATAGCGCCTTTGGGGCAGCTGACCCAAACAGTGGGCAGTGTCCCCGGTTCCACTGGTAGAGTACAGAGAGGCCTACCACATGTCTCCGTAAGTAGTGATTGCGCCAGCCAATCCAGGTGGAAAGTCTGAACCAGGATGAAGATCAGGCACCAAAGTTCCCTCTAGTGAAGGATTGATTCTAAATTTGATGTGTAAAGAGACAGAGCGAGATTGACAGCTTTTGCATGTACGAAATGGTTTTAAAACCTTTACCAAAATGTGCCGACTTCCCTAAGCAAGATATTAGTAAACAGTGATGAAGCAGTATGTTTTAATATCACGATTTTATCATTCATCATTTTTTTGGGATATTCGTTTTGTGTTTAATAAACCTATTATATACAAACCTTTAGGGATAATATTTCAGACTTTAGATTTTGGACGTAGGATGATCTGCTGACAGAATAAACTTTCCGTTTGCCACTGCTCACTGTGGAGAGGAAGAGAGGTGTTTTTGATCTTGTCCTTCACCCTCCTTTCTGCTAGCATCTCGTAACGGTTGAGCTCACAGAGCTAGCTTTTGGATATTGTTTCAGTTGATTGATGTTGCCTTGTGTGAAAAAGTCCTTTGTTCTTATTTTTGTCATTGATTATGCATCAAAAAGTTTTCCGATGACTCCTTCATTGTTGGAGGTGGCAGGGACCAGAGTTAAGCCAGAAGCCTGAGATGTGTGTTGTGTATGTTGATAGTGAAGAGGAATGACAGAAGTAAAGCTTCTTCAGAAGCACGTTGTTTTTGCATCGCCATGTGCTTTTTCTCTAGAAGGCAGGATTGGAGGGTGCTGTAAAGCACCAGAGAAGTCAAACAATACCCTCACCTGACTGGTGAAGCTGAGAAAAATGATTGCCTCTTCAGCTGTGTCTGGTCAAGGAAAGCAGTTAGCAGTGCTTTTAGGTGGCACAAAACCTGGGGCAATGGTAGAGACAAAAGGGGTTCTGGCAAACATTCCTAGCCCACACGGGTTGTATGTAGTTGACTTGACTTGCTTGATGGGCAATCTACTCGATCAGCCCAGTGACCCATTGCTCCGCAGAGGTCCCAGCTCGAGCAGGTCATTTGTTTTATTCATGCCCTCTAATGAGGGCCACAGGCATTGAAGATGAAACAGTACATATGGAGGTCAAGACCGAAAAGGGTTATACGTTTGATCACAAAAAAAAATCTCTTGTTTATTTTTTTAAGTTGAAAGGTGTTCACAACGAAGAGGTGTCACAGTGGAGACTCTTTAATTTGACCAGTCTGGCAGCAGGGTCTGGTTTTTCCCTGGAAAGTTGAACTGTCACATTGCTCCCTCTGCCTCTTGTCGCAACATCCAATTTAGACACTGCCTAGGAAGACTGCAGAGGCGGCATAATCACTCTCGAGCTCCATGACCCTACACAGGAGCCTGCAAAGGCCGTTTTACCATCTCTGGTGTTGCCCACACACAGTTAACTGATATGAACAGATATTAACTGATGTCTCAACACCCAATACCATAGATGGATAACATCACTTCAGAATAAAGTAGGAAGTGAAGCTTGAATTACATTTACATGTTTCAATTAGCGGATGCTTCTGGACAACAAGTGAGTTAAATTGTTTTGTTGTAGATGTGTCTCATCGAAGCCACTACTGTATTTCACCCATAACTCATTGTTGGTTCCACTGATATAGAAATGGAATGTTACAACTTACCTATGACCCTTGTGTTCAAATCACCGGAACAGAGAATTTCAGTAACAGCTTTGCTTTTTTTAGCTACTGTGATTCTAACGTTTTAGCAAAGCAACATCATGACTTGTAATGGTAGGGTTGATCTTTCTTTCTTTTTGCACTCAGACTTTGGTCCAGTCTAAAATATCCAATGATATATATAATATCTAACAACTATTGAATGTGATGAATCTTTTAATACATTGGTGATCCTCCTTTTCTTGTGTCACCAAGAGGTGTCTATTTGGAGTATACTTGAAATCAAATTTTGTCATTTGACATTTTTCTGCCACACAGGAGAAGATGTAACCACATTGCTGATTTTCTGACATTTTTTCAATCCATTTTTGGGTGAATATTAAAACATATTTCACAACAAATATTTTTTAAAGTCCTTTTTTGTGGACACGCACCAGTGCTGTCATCATTTTAACAACCATGCCACCAAACGTATATGTAACTTCCAACGTTATAAACATACGCTCTAAAGTTTTAAGGAGCACATTCATACATTGTGGAGAACCAAAAGCAATCTAACACATTGAGCTAAACTAAAGAGTGCATAGAGTGGCCTCATGCCTGGGACTCTGGTCCGTGAGCCAATCAGAGCAGCTACATCCACAGCAAAATGCTCACTGTTAGGAGGGAGAGACAAATAACCACGAGTCTTAATACATATATAGATGAAAGATGAAAAAATGTAACTCGATTAATCATATAATGCTGAGAAGCTAAAAACTAGTTTATTGCACCCATTTATTTTAAAGTATAAAATAAATAATATAAAAGTCACTTTTGCAGCGACAGCAAGTTAACTTTCTTGTTTCTTCACAGGTACCAGATGAAACACTAGTCCTTTATCAGGGAACAACATGATGCAGTATATATTGAGTAATAAGGTCCCTGTTAGTGAGGTAATGTGGTCTAGCATAAAAAAAGCTTTTAGTCTGACTGGATTTTGAATCTCAGTTAAAGAAAAAAAACACTTTCAGTAATGCAGGTTGAGCAGTTACACAATAACATTAATTTTTAACCTCGACTTTTTCATTCCATCCATTTCTCAGACTTGACATTTTCTTGCTCCTCTGCACCGAGCCACACAAGATCATTTACGGTTTCAGATGAAGAACCCCTCTTCATCTAAACATACGGCCAGCAAGAGAGCACCACCTTCCACCGGTGTAGATGTTGTACCTCAAACTGCAGTGGGTCTGCGTGTCGTCAGTGAGAGCAGCAGCTGGTGCTCGTTGTGACGCCTTCATCCAACTTAGCCTGCCCAAGTCTCGCTCCATTGGTTGTTTGGATGACTAAAGGGCTGCATCCATGTCCTGTACTCCTGTGATAAGATACTTCCGATTTGCAGTGGTTACAAATAGCTTTGCTTTTAGTGACTACGCCGTCTGGTAGAGATTTAAAATGAGCCGTACCTTTCTCCATTTCCTCGGTCAATGTGCGCAGCAGTGTTAAGCCCCTCCCAAAGAAATGCAATTAATAAAATAGTATCATTGTCGGCCTTGATGGATTATCGCATTTATAAACGTGTTAATGTGCCCAGCCCTAATTAAAACATAAGATTACGCTTTGCTGTTATGATGAAGGAAGTTAGTTTTATAATAGTTAGTTTAGTTTTCATTTAATAAAAGATTGCTTAATGTGTTTGCTTTTTCTCCCAGATATATTTAACTAGCGTATTTGCATTTTGAATGTTTCCCCCTCCCACTCGCTGCTCTTGAAGTGTGATTGTCCTCAGGGGACGGACAGCAGAGAGGCAGCAGCAAAGAGCGGCAAGTGATGACGAAAATGGGAGATTACTTTAAATAAGGAAGGTCGATGCTGGTGCAAAGATGACAGTTTCTCTGAAACCGTTTTGTCAAGGTTCAGCATAGCGGCAGCCCGTTTCTCACTGATTGGGAGAAGTGAAGAGAGGTAGAAAGATAGACGGACTCTATTGAAGCCCAAATATGCAGTTTTGTCACTGGAGGAAAATGGCTTTTTTCATGTGTGTTTTTACTGGTAATGGATCCCATTGTTGAAAACATTAACCCTGCTTGCTTATTAATGACTAAATGTCTGAGTCTTGAGCCATGTAATGATATGGTCACCATTTTCAAAAGGTTAAATGGAATTTAAAACATGTATTGCTTAATTTCTATACTCAGTCATACAGCCGTGACAGGCTCTAATTCCTTCACCATCGCAATAGTTTATTTTGACTCAATCACACAAATAAAAGATTCCCACCAGTTCACCAAATGTGGATTAATATGCTGCGTTCCACAATAAATGTACTATTTCTTGCTGAAAAGTGCATTTGTGCTCGGTTCTCAAACAATCATCTTCAGTAGAAACCACAAGGTTTGGAGCTGAGAGGCGCAGACAAGGTAGGTCGGAAAGTATCAAGAAATGGACTAACACGCAAGATGTTTTCATCAGTTCACAGTATGGAACAACATCTCAAATGAGGTATTTTCCACAAGCTGTCGCTGCTTTTGTTTCCAACTCATCATTTGTGTTTCAGTACATGAATACATCAGAAACGGTCACATTTTTTTTCCAAATATTCAGATTCCTTTGTGTAACCACTTAAATGAAACATTGTTTGAAGGGAGGCATTACAATTAGAGTTGCACTTATTTTGGTGAAAAGCTCACGACCAGAAAAAAACGAGCAAAGACTGCCTTTTCTTCTTTCTTCTTCTGGTGCATCCACCCACGTTGCTGATGGACACGTGTGTTTGCTTAACGTGACGTCGCAGCTTTGGACGCACAATGGGCTCTGGCCTGATGCGGTGGAAAGTGGCAGCTTGCAACAACAAAAGGAGCCGGAGAGGAACATTTCAGCAAAATCAGCAGTGCTGCTGTCAAGTGACGGCAGGAGATCACTGTTTGAACTTCCGAAGGTTGAAAGGGCTTCTTCCCCAGAGGACCAGCACTGTGGGGAATTAACATAATTATCAGTCGCGGCAGCAATGCGAGTATTGTTATTCACCTTGTGACTCTGTGTGTTTCATGGCCAAAAGTGGCAGGGACAAAAACAGAGGAGGTTGTGCGGTACTTAACCCTGGCTTTGATACAGTCACTAAAGAAGCGTGTATGTAATGTGGACACCACCGAAATTCAGAGTTCATGTGAAATAATGTTTGTGTTCACCTGATGAACACGAGTCAAATATTTTTCCTAATTTCAGCTCAGTTTTGGTCTCCAGTCTGAACAAACCCTCTAAAATACTATCTGTCTATCCAGTAGTGCGGGCACAGGAAGGCTGGCACAGGGTTTATGATGCATGCCGTCCAGGTGTATGGACTGAATAGTTAGTCCCACCATTCCTTTTAAGGTTTTCTGCGTAAAAATCTTAAAGCAGACAGCACTATTTGAGATGGCTACCTGTATATTAAGGGTCACCTATTTGTTGTTGGATGATGGATGTGAAGGCATCATCCGCCCTCAGGTGACACAGGTTATGCAGTCTCTCTTATTACGGATCTAATGGGAGAGAAAGTTGTGAAAAATGGAACCGTTAAGCACCTCAACCATCAAGGTCACAGACTAACCAGCCTCTCCCAGATTTCTTTTTCTCTGTAACATTTCACTTTTTCTGCACTTGAATTGTTACATTATTTTTTCTTATACCTTTTATTGTATTTGGGTTAATACAACTTTTTTTTTTATTCCGTCGGGTTACTCGCACACTTTGGGAGGAACAGATTTAGATGGTTAAGAACCTGTGGGTCACCTGGAGATTACTTCAGTATTGATGGTGTGATAGTTAGCACTGTCACCTCACAACAAGAAGGTCCTGGGTTTTAATCCACTGTGTGGCCTTTCTGGTCGGCCTGTTCTCCCTGTGTCTGCGTGGGTTCTCTTCGGATACTCTGACTTCCTCCCACAGTCCACAGGCATGCTCTGGGAATTCGGTAGATTAGGTTGGTGATTATAAATTGCCTATAGGTGTGTGAATGTGAGGGGGAATGGTTGTATGTCTGTGTTAGCCATTCGATTGGTTGGCGACTGATCCAGGATGTACCCCGTCTCCTGCCCGATGTTAGCTGGGATTGACTCCAGCCTCCCTACGACCCTGTATGAAGGATATATTCCTTTGAAGAGCGATGGATGGATTTTAGCCAGTCAGAAATAGTGAAAGGAGGGCATTGAAAAATAATAAAAAAATGTAAACACAGAAAAGTGGACAAAAAGGTGGGCATTTTATTATTAGCTGAAGTGGAGGCAAAAATGATCTAGTACATAAACATATGCAACATGACAGATTCAGTCCAAATAGAAGCACACAACTACAACCACCCAACACAAAGATTTTTTTTGCGGCTGCTCCAGAGGGGGAATGAACAGTGTTGAGCCACAGTACGTTTTATGGAAATAGAACTGTGCAGGACGTTCAAAATATCTACTAAAATAATGCTTTGATCAGTCAACTATTTGGGGCATCGAGGTCTGAAAACAAAAATCCAGGGTCCCCAACCTCAGTCTTTACACACCTCACCTTTAGATTATATAATTTCTCTACAATGCATGACCTTTAAGTTACATTAAGTTTATTTAATTATTATTTAAAATACAAAGTACCATAACAAAACCTTGCATCATCTTCAACTATTTGAACAGGAATTTGGTTCCAATATTTCACAGCTATAGTTGCTGTGGATTTGAATGCCTATCAAGGCCTTCTCCACTGCAGCAGCAGACAGAGCTCTCTCCACTTGTCATGTATTCAAGGCCCCTGATGTAACTGTCGAGAGCCACCAGAGACGTTGTATAACTTTTTTACTCAATAGGATGCAAAACTCTTAGTGCACTTTTGACTACCATTAACAGCAAAAAAGGCATCCTGTTAAGCTATGATATTTTTCTATTTCAACATATATAAAAATAGGAAAGACAACACGATGGATAATGCATGTTAAAACTGTGTTCTATTCCTGGCTTTTAAAGTGTTTATGACAAGGGTCAAGTACACCCACTGGCATTCAAATGCAGTAATGGAACAGCTGGACGCCAGAATAACTGGATTTGACAAAGCGGAATGGACATGAGGGAATACATTTTGAATCCCTCCCTCCTTTTAGTCTCTAAAGACACCTGAATCTACACAGAATTAATACCTCAAATGATAAGTATACCTAAACATAAAAGGAGTATTTTATATTGGAATTTGAAAATCATGTGAGACTTCTCCAAACATGCCAGTCCAAAAACGTATACATTTAATCGCATTTATTAACAAACTAGCTACTTATTATGTAAGTATAAGGTGTCCAATGACTACTATAAGATAAGATGCCAACCCCCCCTAAAAAAACAGAGCATTAGTGTTTCTATCCTCTCAAACTAGCCCATCATATTAACTACTCCTAAAACAGGTCTCTTCGAATTATGTCATCATGCACACACACACACACTAAACCAAATACTGCCAGCAACCAGAACAAGTTGCCCTCGCCAAGGGTGATGTTGCTCCATCGCCACTCCTCACTGCTCTTGTCAGTCGGAGCCAATTGTACTGGGATGCCAGTTCTTCTCTACAGACCTCGCGGCAACTTGTTGTTTATACCAAAAGCAGCCAGTATTTTCTCTCCGCTCCAAGGAGATGGGTGACTCCCTGGGCATAGTCATCTTGAAGATATCCACAGATGTATTTTGGTACTCCGGCTTCGAGGGCCACCCTTATGATTGTCTAATAGGCTTTGCGCAAGTCGACAAACGCTATAAAGAGGCTTTTTGTTCGGCGCTTAGCTTCCCTGATCACCATTTGAAGGATTGCCAGGTTAGCTGCTGCATCAACTTTTCAAAAGGCCTTCTGTGAGTAGTGGATAGGGAGGCGTTGTACCAAACGTTTGGCCAAGATGCGGTGATACAGCCTGCAAAATACATTGTTTATAGAGATCGGCCAGTATTCTCCTGGATTGGCTGGCTTGCTAGTTTTCAGAATCAGCACTGTCCGAAGTTGTCCAATGGCCGGCCTACGTAGAATACTGCGTTCATCAGTGCCGCTACGTCAAGTGGATCGCTTCGCTTAAGGTCCAGGTTTAGTATTCCATCAGGCCCAGGAGCTAAAGACCGCCGATCTCTTTCGTTGATATAGCGCCTGCATCTTGGCATAGTGGATCCTTCTCTGCCTTCGCTTTGAATCTGGAACCCTTGTTCTTATGTTGATTGGGGTCTTCTTTCTTGTTGTCTTTGCTGGGTAGTCGAAGCCTGTCAGCTGGTGAGAATGTGATGCAGGTCCGATGTAATTTGACTGATATCGCCTCCAGCCAGGAGGTCGGTAGTATGCAGTGGTTGGTATGAGGGCTCAGAGCCATCTGCTGGTTCGCCCAGAGGCAGATTTGTTGCCTGCAGATCGCTGCTGGCTCCTCCTTCATTTGTTCGGATTTGGGCTCTGTATAGCCTCTTCGCTGTTGTCAGGTGCCGGCTCATCTTCCTCCTCTTCATTCCCAGATTGGCCATGGATAGCTAGTTGCAGCCTCTTCAGGACCTCCTTGTACCGGTCGGCCTTCCTGATATAGCAAATTTGGCTTATATTCCGAAAAAATGGCCAGCAGTGTTTGGTTCATAAAGCGTGGCCCTTCCTCTGCCGCCCTCGCCACAAGCTCCACTTCTTCCTCCATCCTCGTCCGGTCTTCGCGCCTCTGGACCTTCCGGGCATGATGTTCATCCAGATGTTTCGCGATTCTGTGGACTCTGAGGCTTCTTTTGGTTTTGAAGAACATTTCCACAGTGGTGAAGACTGTCATCCTGTTTGTCTGTCCATACTCCATCGGCCGCAGTGGAAGCTGATGTTGTATCTTTATTCTTATTTCTTGTAGTAGCGGGAGAGGGGGAGGTGTTGCTGGCCCACCCCCCTTGTGGCGCAGAGGTCTGGTCTTTTGCCGTAGGGAAGATAGCGATACGCTTGGGTGGGTATTTTTGCCAACCCTCGCACAACCCACAAACTACAAGCAAACCCCCCCACTTCATGTATGACCCCCGCATGGCAGTATACAGTACAGTATACCACTGAAGCACATACAATACAAAGAAAAATAGCAACACTGCGCAAGACAAATGTACATACAGGGGAATCGAGCAGGCAGGACGGACAGGACATCAATGTTTGAACACCTTAAGGTTGTATTTGAAGGTTCTGTAAGTGTTTTGTGCATGTATGTCTTGCGGTAAAGCACTCTACGAGTGAGCTGCCTTCACAGAGAAGGATCTCCTTTCATCTCAATCAAGTCACCTTCAATAAATCTTTTAAGCGCTTCTGTTTGATTGTGTGGTCCTTGCTAGTGAAGTGACTATCCTCAATGTGGTTTGTAGTGTGTTGCACCACAGGCAATGCTGTCTCATTTCATTTACATCGGAAGCTTTCAAAGACACATGGGTTTCTACTTTCTACTCCATCCTCATTTGGGATGCAGACAGAGGTCTACTAGTAGAAAATCATCTGCCTGTCTTTTTGACCCTTCTTTACATCACGACATCCTCAGACCAAATAAAAAAACTTTAAGGAAAAAGTATTTATGTAGAGGCTAGGGGAAATGCAAAAAAGGTTGAAATAAAACAAAAAACATATTTTCACGTGTTAAAAGCAGGAAAGGCTGTTTGTAATTCACATTGCTGTCTTAAAGTGAAAATAGACAGTTGTCTTATGAAAACAACAAAATAGTAAGTCTTCTAACAGGTAGACAGGTATGGAAAACAAACAGAACACAGATGCATCATTGGGCCTAAATATAAAAATGCCTTTGTCACTGAAACAACCCATTGGTTCCTACTTGCTTTCTTTTTTTAAAGGTTGTAATGCTTGATTTACGTCTTGGAAAATGCTTTTAGCTAATTTACGTTTGGGCCGGTGATAGTGGTTGTTGTGATCCAAACGAAATCTCAAGTCAAATAATTTGTTGGGTAATTGCTCAAGGTAAAGAGAGCTGCATTTTAATGTTCATGTATCCCCTTACTGATACTCTCTTTCCAAAGTGGTATATATTGTACACTACAAAAACATACGTACGACAATGCACAAATACAGTGACATCTTGTGATGAATGTCAAAAGGACATTGGAGCAAACGATTGCGGCTGGAACACTAATTTTCATTTGCATTGACCCTGTGTTGACTTCGCCGCCACCAGTTTGAGCTACAGTGAAAAACCGGATGGTGTTTCATCAGCATGCTCAGTGCAGGACCTGCATCATTCAAACACTGGCCGTGAATGCTGTCTGGCAGGAGAGGTTGTGAGTGATGAAGACAGAGCAGAGAGGGGGATGTGACAACACACTCGCTTTCTAAAACCCTCCATTAGCTGTCTCAAGAGGACAAACAGAATCTGCGGTGTGTGTATGTTTGTGCATGCGTACATCCATGCTGGCTTCTTTTTACATATTTGAAGACCTGACAAATGTTGAAGTTTGGGGAACTAATAATTTGTCATTTAAACTTTTTTTTCAAGGACAAAGATTCAAAAAAGAAGTGAGCAAATTATGATTTTTTTTTGTATGGAGATTATTTTTTACCCTCATAAAACCTTAATGATAATGATATAAAAAGTACTGACTCATCATTAATTATATAAATAGACCAACCCCAAAAATATATAAAAATACATATTGTAATTGCAAAATAGTTATATGACTGCACTTGCAGTATTGCTTCACCACCCCATATGTAAAAAAAATGATGTAATTACACAGTGACAGCATTAAACGATTAAAATGAAATGAACACAAATAAATCTGGTGTTTTTTCAGACTGTAATAACCCCGTCCAATTACTTCATTCAACATAGTTTAGGTTTAGAATTAAGTTTCACTGATAATAATAAAATAGCAATACATTCAACTTGATTTCTGTACAAACGTCATTGCTGGGGTCTCTCTTCTTGGCCGACCATGGTGGTGGTAAAGCTCAACGACAGATATACCTAGTTATATTTTCATACTTTTGCCATTGTTGTGGTGGTCGAGTCTGTTACAGCTGTAAGATGATCATCTGATTTACACTAGTCACATCTGTACATGTTGGAACATCACAACCTCTTCTCTCTCTCTCTCTCTCATACATAGGACCCTTTTGGGGCGTGGTTGTGCATTGTATCTTACAGTTGCACCTATCTTTATACTTTGTTAGCATGCTTGTTATGATTTATTATTGTTTTACCTGTGCATGTGTATGTCTTGTCATTTATCTTTTTCACTAATGCTATTCTTATGGATAAAAAAAGGAACATCGATCGAAGTACTGTCAACACCAGCGTTGTTAAACGAAAAATTAAATATAAAGCGTTTGATTGCATGTTGATGCGTACATTTTTTCTACTTCGGCAGATTGAAAGAATGAGTATTCTTAAGTGTGGTTCTGTGGGTTCTCCTGTTCCTGGACTCCACATGAAGTTCAAAACTGACAGCTCAACAGTCAGAAGTAATATACCTTGCACTTATCCATCAAGAATTTCCTAAATGTGTTTCTATTTTGGCTTTTCTTCTGGACAACAAAGCCAGCACAACCAGCAACTAAATACTTTTACTCTTACTACACTGGCTTTTAAAAGAGCAGTCTCAAACCTGTGTTTAACTCAATAACATTGTTCGACATCTCACAAATAAAACAAAAGACTTCCGAGACGGAAGCTGTTGTAGAAGATTCCGCACACATTGAAATCTAAATTTTCCATGTCGCTGATGCTAATATCCAAAGCGAGGTATATAATAAGTGCAGATCATATTCTCTTGAGAAAAACCTAAATAAACTATTACTGTTAGATTTAGAAATAGGTGCAATGGAATTAGTCCAAGGCCAGTGCTACTTAAAGCCTCAGAGCTGGTCCTCTTTTAGATCGTGGATGTGTTTCTCGCCGCGTCGGTTTGTCTCTCTTTCCCGTCTCTTTGAAGGAACCCTCGTTAATCAGGTGCTTCCAATTACCCATCCAGGCCTGGAGATAAAGGAGCTGACAGAGATCTGACCTGTGCCAGCATCCCGTAATTGTGTGAAAGGTCTGCAGCCGTAATCTTTGTGTGATCTGTGATTGTGGTGATAGTTCTTGGCTGTGATTTAGTGACATTTTAGTGGAAGACCTTGCTCCCCCTGGTTGTGGATTAGTATCACTATTTATTTTGTTAATAAAGTCCTGCCTTTTGCTAGTTTGGTCTCCCCTGGTTGTGTCATTTCTTTGTTACTCCCCTCTATTCTAATCTGGCAACGTAATAACTAGTCATGTAAATTTAATGTGTGCTCTGACTATCGCTGGGGTTAATCCAAACCTATATTGGGAATATCTATGGCACGCACTAAATGTATCAACCTACATATATATTTGGAAGCCATACGAGATGGCTATAGGCAGTACGCATTAACAGACCCACTCCTTCGTTAAACTATTACGTAATGCAACATGTAAAACATGACCTTCATGATCAATGTCCCCTTTAAATTAAAAAATCTGAGGGGGGGGCGGACAATGTGACGCGGGCGGGGGTGACTGTGCAATCCCCCGGTGATTCCTCCCACTCTCGTTGGTTCGTTCAAACACACTCCGCCAAGAAACCCGCTCTCCTCTGACTCTGATTGGCTTGTTTCAGGTTCACGATTAATCAAACCAACGATGGCAGCAAGCATTACCCAATCGGGGCAGAATAGGACGAGTCTTCAAAGAATTCAGGTGGAGTTATTTGCGTGGAGTGCTGCATTGACAACTGGGAAAATTCAAACTCAGACTTATTGGCCTTGGCTTATTTTCTGTGAAGAACTTATTTCAGACAAAATTTGCATCAACCCCCTCTACACATTTATATTATATACAGGGTTGCACAGGGATGCAAGAATCTTTGGCCTGCAGCATCAGAAACCAGAGATAATCATGGACTACAATGCCACAAAAGGAGGGATAGACAACATGGACAAGCTGGTGTCTGCCTACAGTTGCAAGAGGAGGACCTTTTGCTGGCCACTGGTGATTTTCTTTGACATTCTGGACATCTCGGCGTACAACGCCTTTGTCATCTGGATGGCATTGAACACAGAGTGGAACAGAGGGAAGCTCCACAGGAGACGCCTCTTTCTCAAGGAACTTGGAAAGACACTTGTGAAACCACAAATCCTGAGAAGACAGCATGTTCTGAGAACCTCAGGCTCTGCAGCCACCGTGAAGAGGATTCAGGAGGACAATGCTGGTGCCCCATCCACCCAACCTACAGAATCATCTGCCTGAGGTAAGCGTATGATGCTGTTGCAGTTTATGTTTTACACTCATACCTTGCAAGACAGAGATTTTAGTAGGTTTTAGGGACCCAAGACAGACAGAAGGATGCAATATACATGCATCTGGTGCAAGAAGCACATATGCTGAATAGGCTGGTATGAAAATGTAATGTGTTCAATGTAAACTGTGTGTTGTGCTATGTGAAATGACCTGATTGCTAATGAAATTCAAATAAATAAAAGTCTGGTTATGAACAACCTTGCTTCATTTGTAAATTTGTCCATTCATATCTTTTATTTTCTTGATTTAAAAAAAACAACAAAAAAACGAGTAGCACTTTAATTTGTAAATGTGCTTTAACAAAGTTAACCAGTCTAACCATATTTGCTGTTTATATTGCTTCTAGTTGGGATGAATAAAACATCTGTTGACTCTTTTAACATAAAATTGTTTAATTGTGTTGAATAACAAAACCCCAAAATTCTGCGGTCAAACAGACCCACAACACCTGCTGAGTAACAACAAAATGAACACCATACAAGGGTTAAGAGACAAGTGGCAACCCTACTTGTAAATCAGAATCCTTGCAGGTTAGCACTATTTCACTCTTTTGTTTTCATGAGCTGGTGAATTAAAAAAAAGTATTTATACAGCAAAAATATGATGATTTATTTTTAACCATTCCCTCCAGCCATGTGCTCTCTGGTTACATGAGCTGCCTCCATCACCACGTACATACCCTAACAAAAAAGTGGGGTTCTTTTTTCGTGGAAATACCAATAATCTTACAACCCACGAAACATTTATGAAAATGACCATTTATGTGTATTAATGGTAGTGACAGAGTCTCTTGACTCATATCTTTGAAGCCCTAAAAAGGGTTGATTTGGATTTCTTGTTTGTTTATTCCTTGGGTTTGGTAGTTGCAACCTATCCCACTAATGCTAAATAGGTTTAAGCCCAATGTCCATTTAAATTCAATCAAATTCCAATATCCAATATTGTAACCTGTTTGGTCCCTTCCAAAAAGGTACTGTTAAATGATAAACAAAGTTCAGAATGATTGTTGAAAGGTTTTAAAAATAAATGAAAAGCAGTAAATGGCGATTGCCGTTACGCCGTTTTGAGCCACTGGATAACACAGTGAAGCATACCCTTTAATGACCCAGGGTTGTTCAAAACATCCCCTCTAGCTGAACAATCGCAAAGTGAAACGGTGCCATCATGGGCAGTTTCACTGACTAGTGGTCAGGGAGCCACAGCATTGCACTGTGACACCCATCTGCAAAGTCATTACATTCCCAGATTAGAACCTATTAATAATACTGATTGCTAAAGCCAAATGAGGCATACAATGCAGGGTTTTTTGCAATCAAAGGGCGAAAGACTGATGGACTTGAATGAAGAGCAACAAACCAGTTTTCTCTAGTGAGAGGCAGAAATACCTGACCAATGTTGTTATCCTTTTTTTCCACTTATCCCACAGGCCTACAGAGTGCAATATATATGTATATATTATGAAATATTTAGGAGTATTAACCACCTTCTACTAATAAAGATTATAGGATAAAATACACACATGATTGGATCTGTTCCAGATCGTTCAAAGCTCTTTGGTGCTTCCAATGGTGGCTCCTTAACGCGCACACACACACACACAGGTTCATTCATCTCCTGCCCAGCAAGCAGAAGGGGTGACTGGTCATTAGACAAATGAATGCAATCATGTGTGGATAAGTGGGGGCTAATTTAGGCCAACGACTGTTCAATGTGGGTCAAGAGACAATGCCGGTTACTGATAATGAAATCTTCACTGACACCAAAAAAGGCAGTATATGCATATGGCACATGTGCATAATGTATTGAGTTTCAGATGGAGGGTTCAGAGTGAGGTCACTGGAGAATGCATAAATATCACCGCACTGAACAATGTACTGTTAATCTTAAATAACCCAAGGCTCCATTCTGAAAAGTGGTACTGGACAGAAATAAACAGGTGGCAACTTCGGTCAATAAAACAAAAAACTGGTGTACACCCTGATATGGTCGCTAGTTTATCACACAGCTTGTCTTTGGACTGGGAGGAAACTAGAGTGACTGCTCCCAGAGAACCCACCCGGACACAGGTGTCACGAATCACAGCTGGGTGAGGACTCAAATGCAGAGACCAGATTCAGATTGAAACAAAAAGGAACTCAAAACAACACCACCCGGGAGCGACCAAAGATCCACAAAAAGGGCAGAGTCACAGTCAATTAAGAGACACCGGTGATTGCTATGAAAGAAGGGGAAGAACAATGACAATCTGACAACTGAGGCGAGCACCACAGGGGAGTATGTATGAGTGGGGTGATGAGGCAATTGGAGGCAGCTGGACGGGGCAGGTTAGTGGGCAGAGTGCAATCAGGGGAAAGACGCACACAGACGCATCATGTTAACGAAGCGGGAGAACATGCAAAACACACTGAAAAGTTTCAAACCCAGGGTCTCCTTGCCGCGAGGCGACAGGGCTAAGCACCGCACCACCCTATCCCAGATGGGTCAATCAGATAATGCTGTGCGATGGCATTAAGGGTCCTAGGATATGACTCCTCAGTTTCATAGTATGTTATTCTATGGTATTGCTGTTATTGAATAAAAACATTTGCAAAATGTTTTGTGGATTCACTTGCATGTTCAAATGCAGCAGGGCTTAAAATATTTCCCTTCTGAATATCTAAATACCAACAAACAAAAATACAGAGCTATCATTATGCTCTCACAAGCACAGACGAGCTGCTCCGATGCACGCCCGGTAAAATGGGCGGGGCGAGTCACATCCGGGTATTATGACCGTTTCCGGCCAGAAGCAGACTTTAGAATTGGAACAGTACTTGGGCTGCAACTGATGACGAGTCCACGAGGTCAAAGGTCCACGCAAGAATACATATTGAGAAAGGTACACCGTTTCACCATAGCTTACGACGACGTGCTAGTTCACAAGAATGCACAAAGGATGCTTTGCTGTGGCGCTTTCTGTTGTGACTGTGCAATTAGACCTCAAAACAATTATAAAGACAAAGGCCTCAGAAATCTAGGGATAAGACATGAAAAGTGTGGGATCCATCACCGGAGTGGCTCCGCAAGAGGTGAAGGTAAGTTATACAATTGACAATAACCTGGACAATGACAATGAGATTAAAAAAATCAATGAATGGTGATTAGGAGGAAGGATGGGATACTAAAAAGCAAGGGCAGCAACAATGTAGGCTGCCTAGTGACATCACTGTTTGTTGAAAAGCAGGACACATACACAATCAGACACAGATGGTGGGTGTGTGTGTGTTGACGCTGTGAGACACACTGGTTTTCCAATGGACAATTGCCACCATATGTCATAGTTAAATTGAGCTAAGAGAGGAGACTGCACTCGTCTTCTATATCCTGTAGTATCTACCCCCTTAAGTCTGGATTTATGTCATAACTGGTCACCACAAATGTGCCTCTAAAACCAAATTGGAGAAGCAGGTGATTGATTGTGAAAAACAAGTTAAAAAGATACTTAAAAGCCATAGTACTTCCGTATAATCAATCAAAATTCGATGGATCCTTTTTCTGGTGCTCTCAGAAAGGCAGATGAGTGCTGGATCCTTCTTTTGCCTCAGTTTACAGGACACCGTCGAACTTTTAGACAGCTCGAGGATTAGAAGGAGGTACCACGTGGTGCCATGTGACATGACAGGTGAGCCTGATGATTACTTAACGTAATCCAGAATGGCTGCTGCTATTATATTCCAGACACAGGCCAACATCAGCAACAAGTCAGGTGCAAGGGCGCCGGACGGTTTGCATCACCGGACCTCGGATTAGATCAGAGGACAGCCCTTGGGGCACCAATCGGGTCTTCACTCCTCAGCTGAATCAACTGTTGCAGTTGATGATGGAAGGGCTCTTTGCTTCTGCATGCTTCTTACTCTGGGCTTTTTCCCCCCCCCACAACTTCATTAACATACCTTTCTTAAAGAGTGAGAAGAATTCCCTAAGCTATGTCCAAAATATGTAACATAAACAACAGCAGAGAAAAACCCTGTTATCGGGCACTGGATTTAAAAACATCGGTCCTCTTTTCTTTTGTTTAGAATTGCCCTCAATCCATTTAGAGAAATTATTTCCTATTAAAAATAGCCTAGAATTCAAATATATTCATTTTGAATTTTTCGTGGCATGCTTTTCGCTATTAGCAGCATCTATAATGTATACTATGTTTTGCAGGTCTTATTATGAGATCGTTGCAGAATGTGCCACTGTTTTGGATGCCATTATATTTGTTTGTGTAATGAAGCCATCTGCTTTCCATTCTCTCTGTACAATTCCATTAATTAGTGCTTCAGTTGATATTAGAAACACAATATTAAGAGATTGAAGAGAGGGGGGAGTCTAGAGAAATAAAGAGACGTCAGGGAGGGAGGAAGAGTGGGCAGAGGTAGAGGAGGCAGAAAACAAGGAGGAGAAAAAGAAAGAAAATCAGCCTGACTGGGAGTGATTGCAAATGCAGATGGTTATGAAGCTGAGGCAGATGGCGTGTCAGACTGATTATTGTCACCAGTGCTGCATGATAAATACAAGGCGAACACCAAGCTCTCCCCTCATTTCAGACGGCACCGAGTGATAGAGACGTGTCCGCTCCCAGGGTTAATCTCAACGCGACGCAAGGCTTTCCAAACCATTTAGACCCATCCATGTGTGCCAGCCCCTTCGTTCTTGACAAGCTGATCACACCTGTAAAATAAATATAGCCTTTGCGATTATGCCGCGGACAGGTGGCAGCGGAGGACTGTCAACATTTGGCTCTTTTTACGCTCACATATGTGACAGAGGAGGGAAGTATTCTCTCCGGCCGTGTCACTTGGATTTAAATAACTTTACCGCACAGTTTCAGCTATCACTGTCAATTATCAAGAGCTAAATGACAACAGGTTGGATGTAAGCTATCTGCCATGATACGAGGCTGTTTTGGCTGTTCTGTTTTTCAGGTGGATATGTCTGATTTTCGTCAGATGGAAACCTGAAAATGCCTGGAGGATAAACTATAACTGGCCTGTTCCGAAGACAAAAGATAATTGTCTCAAGCTGCCTAACCTGACAAAGAACACTCTGTTTTTAATGGTTCCAGAAAATTATTATTATTATTTTGAATACATAATGCAGTTGGTTTCTTAAGGGGAGATCGCCAATGTCTTGACAGATAATCCATATAATGAATTGACATTACTTTCCAGTCAGCACCACCAGCATTATTATTTATCTGATATTTGAATGAAAAATACACCAACATGCAGGAACATTAAGTCTGTACATACGGATATCATTTATGGAGACAAAGGTCATTTAAATGGATCTATTGTAGAGGTTGACTTTTGAAGATGGGGTCTGTTCGCAATGTTTTTATCTGAGCTCACAAAACCATATTTCTTTTAAAATACATGAATGTAATCTTGAATGTGACTTTGAGGCAACAAGTGGCAACCCCCACTACTGAAAAGTGAGGTCAAATGGTTCGTGCCTTAAACTTGCATCCTTCAAAAGGCCATTAGGGGGTAGCAGTAGGATTCTCAACTGTTTTAATTGTGTCTATTCTGCAGACCAAAAATGTCGAATAAGCATGCAGTTTCCACCACTGACCTGTAAATAATGGGGCAGTCAACATAAACGGCCGCTTGCTGCAGTCATTTACATCAATATGGAGAGTTTCTTGCATTGGAAGTAGAACAGAGGCGCGACATACAGCAGAGAACTGTGCAGAGGAAATCCCCCACGTGTCAAACAGAAGGGGGATGAGTGGCCCGGACCACTTAAAGCATTATTCGCCATTAATGAATTTCAAAATGTGCGATTAGTTAATCTTTTGACAGCCCTACTAAATATAACACACATGAATAAAAGTGTTAATTTTTTGTTGTCTTCAGTTATGCATTGAAAAGCACATGTTCCAACTGCAAATTTAGGTACTCTTCTCATAGACTTTTAGATTTTGTTTATTTCGTAACAAACACTAAATTGAACTAACTGTTAGTTAAAATGCTAAGTTTTTTTTGACAGTTCACATCTGATTCTGAAGGTAGTATTGTCACGGTTTGGGTTCTCTTCCTGTCTTATTTTGTAGTTTTCTTGTCTCTCGGTGAGCTTCACTTCCTGTCCTGTCCTGTGATTGCCTGAGTGTTCCCACCTGTGTTCAATCACCTGCACCTCCCTTGTGTATTTAAGCCCTGTGTGCCTGTTGTCCCTGGTCACGTCATTGGAGCACGTCCTGTGTTGGTTATTTTAATAAAGAGCACAGTTTTCGTGAAGCCTGCAATCTGCACCAGCACCCATTGTGACAAGTATAAACTGTCAGAAAAAAATCTTTTCAAAGTAAAAGGCTCAAGGGTGAAGAAAATGAGTTTTTTAAATGTAAGATGTCTTCATGATAAACTCCCTTATTAACTGAGGGAGCTGATTGGATAAGCCACGTGTATCTTCTACCTCATCAGCTTGTCCCTCGGCTCCTTGCTCTCACGAGCAAAGGCTGAATTCAAAGGAGCAGCAGACTACAGAGCTGCGTCCCCGCTGACACTCCCTGGCTAGCTGCTCTGGCAGGAAGCACTTGTTGTGTTGCATTTAAGCCATTACTTTTCTGTAAGTGCACACAAAGAAATAGCTGGAATTATGCCTGACAGAAGAAAACCAGCATACCTGCCACATCATGCTCTATACATGCACATGGGGCTCCTCTTGTGTTGTGTAAAATACTCTCAGACATTTGGCTCTAACAATATCTTACTTATGTATATTGTCACAACGTGTCCATGACAAATGTGGCAAAGACACAACAGTTGATGTTAGAGAAGTGTTTATTTCAACTAAACAAAGCAATAGTTCCACCGTTATGGAGTGTGGCAGTCAGTACCATCAATGGAGGCAACATGAATGCGTGGCTAATGAAGTGTAGGTGTTGTCACCTTAACCAAACAATGCCAAAACCAACATAACCCGCAGCAACAGACACTGGAGAGAAAACCTGCCTCTGAGCAGGACACTTTAGCAGAACCGGGTGCTTCGCATCAGGTGACCACTGCTGGAGGGACAAACGAGATATTGGCTTACTTGCAGAGAGATTAGCTACAGCCATAAACATTCGTCACAATAGTATAGCCACTACACTGTCTTTGCAAAGTGTTACATGCAATAACTGGCCAACATAAGTAACATGATGATTGACCAAATTAATGTTTTAATGTTTTAAACAGACATTGAGGCCCAATGTCTGTTTAAAACATTAAACAGACATTGGGCCTCAATGAACTTTGAACGAATGTTTCAGATTTTGATTTTCTTCCTCACATAGTTGTAACAACAATAAGTAAATATAAAAAGTTAAAGATGCTTCTGCCTCAGTATGTTTAACATCCGATTCCCAGAATGAGGCACATTGTCCAGTCTCTGTGGGATTAGGAACATACACTGTACGTGACAAACAACAGAGCTTCATTTGGCAGCAATATAAACACACAGAACTTGTAGTGGTGCGGTAAGTCTGGTGCGTCACTTTCTGCCGCCAGCGTGTTTGATGTCATTAAACTTTTTCAAAGCTCTAGCGTTAGCCAAGTTGATTCTGTCGTGATGTGTTATGTCCTTGCTTGTCTAATCCGAGTTGGATTGAGTCTGACATTTGAACATTATGTTCAGTGTAACATAACCCTCTGCAGGTCAAGAACATATATTTACTGGCTTTGTGTAAAAATGTACTGCCAATAATGCTATGTACAAACAAAATCCATAAATGGTTGCTGTCACAAAGCTGGCCAAACGGCCATGACAACCAACTTAATTGACGTTTTAATAGAGTATTAAATGAACATGAAAGGGAGCCTTTATTTCACAGCAGTCTGTGAAGTGTATGTAATGTTATACAGAAACAACTGTAACCATAATCTCAACTGATCCTTGTGCAAATTTGACGAGGAAAATTGTCAGACTTTTAAAGCTGATGCAAGATGAAGTGACCGAAATAATCCCAGAATAGAAATGTCTTTGTCAATTTCATTGCATTATACATCAGGATGTGTTATGCAAGTCAGTGCTAAAACTCAATGAAATTAAAAATACTTAACTTCATCTAGACAGAGCATTAGACTGAACACAGGGACATACCACATAATTGTCAGGTGCGACAGAGAGCACGAATCCAAGGATTCTGAAGATGAGAGAAGAGGAAACACCTTGCCAACAGACCTGGCATTTTCTGTTGATGTAACTGCACGTTTGAGTGAACTAAATACCAAATTACAGGGCAAGGGCCTCTTGCACATGACATGTCCAGCATGGTGAAGGTTGCAATTGAGAAAGTTGCTGTTTCTTCACAGTACTCATCCAGTTTAGGGGCCCGGCATGAAGATTTCAACGTGGTTCCAAGACTTTAAAATGAGATTGAAATGAACACGATCCCTTCTCCCTTTACCTGCAGTGTGGAAAATTCTCCAAGTGATGTTCAGCTGGAACTAATTTCAGTTCAGTCTGATTCAGTACTGGAAGTGTAATTTAAGCTGGTATCACTGCTGGATTTTTATTCTTCCCCGTAAGACTTTCCACACATAAGGAAGCATGCACAGAAAATGTTGGTTCTCTTTTGATCTACCTACATCTGTGAACAAACATTTTCTATGATGAAGTTCAACCAATCCAGTTACAGATCCTCTCTCCTTGTCAGATCTCCTTTGCATCTCTACCTAATACATTCAGTCTGTGGAAGCCCAAGATTTCTGACAATGAACTGAAAAACAAAAAGAGGTCATTTGTATATTAACACACATCCCACACACAGAATAACTTTTTCTTGTACTTTCTGCACGTATTATATTATTCATCACTAACACTTTGGTTTCACTGTGTTCAAGGTATAAGAAGTTGAGAGCACCAACTTTTCTTTTTCATTTGCTTTAATATCTGTTGTTCAGTTTGGGTTATTATATGCAAAGTAACAAGTAATAGTACAATACTTGAAATATAAATACTTGACACAAAGTACCTTAAATTTGTACTTGTAAGTACTAGTTACATTCCACCACTCATCAAAACCATACATGTACTGCTTTTTATATAGAGTTAACAGTTCCCGTTTGTCATAATTACCTACCCATGTACTAAATTAATGTAAATTGTATTTTAGATGGCTTCTTTACTGTAATTAGGTGTGCAGTTTTACATAATTTTGGAAAATTATCATTGTTGATAATACCCAAGCATTTTGCTGAAGTAGAATATTTTTTCAATATAAATATCACAGTGCCAGGTGGAGGCAATTGTGGAGGCAATTGTCCTAATGAGGTGAAGGCTTATTGTGCTTGTGTTTAAAAACACAGTAAAAGAGAAGCCAGCAAGCGAGCCAGACGCCTGGAGCAGATCGAGAAACGACAAGTGACCTGGACTTGGAAACACGAACAGACTTACTTGACCAGAACATCGACATGTAATGACGCCACACAAGACAAGAGACTCACAAGGCTTGAATACACAAGGGAGGTGCAGGTGATTGGACACAGGTGGAAACGATCAGGCACGGCAGACAATCACAGGGGAAGACAGGAAGTGAAGTTACCCAGGAACACAAGAGACATGAAAACTACAAAATAAGACAAGAAGCAGACCCAAACCGTGACAACATAAGAATAAACCCCCAGTTCCCTCTCAGGGAACTCAAGCTGCGTGGAAACGCTGTGGGAACGCCTCTGCGTGACCGCGTAATGAAGCACCTGTGAAATCTAACCAATGGCGAGCTGGTACGTCATAGGCGGGCGAGAAGGCTTCGTCCAAGCGGCCCTGACGTTACAACTACCAGGGTCCAGAGGGTGATACCGCACTACTCGGTGTTCCCATCCCCCCGGTACTCACCAGGAGTCAGACCCCTGTCCCCGTCGTCGTTTCGGGGCACTGCCGGTTCCAGCGAGCGTGAGCCCTAGGGGCGGTTCCGGCTCTACTAGACCAGCGCTTCCCTGCCAGTGCGCTGCGTCTGTAGACCCAAGACTTCTAGAGACCAGCCTCGAGGGGCCGGTGCCCCTGAGAGAGTTTTTGGAAGAATGGCGAGCCCTCCCCAATGTATCTCAATGGGTCCTGCATACAATCAGGGGCTACGCCATCCAGTTCAGGTGGCGGCCGCCTCGATTTGGGGGGGTGCTACCCACAGTGGTGGACACCCAGCAGGCTCTGGTATTGGAACAGGAAGTACAGGCTACCTTCTACCTCCAGGCAGAGAGTCGGGCTATTACAGCCGCTACTTCATCGTTCCAAAGAAGGATGGGGGTTTGCGTCCAATACTAGATCTATGCCGCTTGAACCACGCTGTCGCGAAGTTGAGCTTCAAGATGCTCACTCTCAAACAGATCGCGTCACAGATCAGGTCCAAGGACTGGTTTATCACGATAGATCTTCAGGACGCCTACTTTCATATACCCATCCTCCCACAACACAGGAAGTTCCTGAGGTTTGCTTTTGGGGACAAAGCTTACCAGTACCGGGTTCTTCCGTTTGGCCTAGCTCTCTCACCCTGTACGTTTACCAAGTGCGTGGATGCAGCTCTGGCACCATTGCGTCTCCAGGGCATCCGCATCTTGAACTACATAGACGACTGGTTGATTTTAGCGCCATCCGAGCGGCTGGCAGCCCAACATCGAGATGTTGTGCTCGCCCACATCAACCGTCTGGGGATGAGACTCAACAACAGGAAAAGCGTGCTGTTCCCAGTGCAGAAGACCACCTTCCTGGGCATGATTTGGGATTCGACCACGATATGGGCACATCTGTCTCCCGCTCGATTAGCTTCGATCCTCTCCGCAGTCAAGCAGTCCAAGCGGGCCCTGGGCATATGGAGGGGGGCAGACGCTCTGTCGAGACAGGGGCCGAGGCCCAGGGACTGGAGACTCCACCCCGAGGTGGTGGAGCTCCTTTGGAGACACGTTGGCCGTGCCGAGGTGGACCTATTTGCCTCCAGAGAGACGTCTCACTGTCCTCTGTGGTTTTCCCTCACGCATCCCGCCCCGCTTGGGGTGGATGCGATGGTGCAGGCTTGGCCGAGGGCGCGCCTGTAGGCTTTTCCCCCGGTTGCCCTGCTCCCAGGAGTTCTGGAGAGGGTCTGTCAGGACTGCGTCAATTTACTGTTGGTAGCCCTGTTCTGGCCGGCCCGAGTATGGTTCGCGGACCTTGAGGGGACCCGCCTCTTAGAATCCGGTCTCTCGACCGAGGTCGTGGAGACCATCCTCCACTCCAGAGCCCTCGCTACAAGGAAGGCGTATGCCGGTAGGTGGAGGCTCTTTGCCACTTGGTGTGGGGATCGACAGCTAGACCCAGTTAACTGCCCGGTTGGTTCAGTACTGGAGTTCCTGCAGGAAAATTTCTCCACAGGTTTATCCCCGTCTACTATCAATGTATATGTGGCGTCCCTGTAGGCAACTCATGCCCCACTAGATGGGCGTTCTCTGGGGAGACACCCACTCGTATCCCGCTTCCTTCGTGGCACCCTGGGGCTGAGGCCAGCAGCCAGCACTAGAGTTCCGTCCTGGGACCTGGCCATCGTACTAGAGGGTCTCTCCGATGCTCCTTTCGAGCCCATTGCAGAGGTCGCAGTGAAGTATTTGGCTCTTAAGACCCTCTTCCTGCTTGCTATTTCTTCCCTCAAAAGAATTGGAGATATGCAGGTCCCCTGGTTTTTGGGAATTTGCACCTGGCATGGTGAAGGTGTTCTTGCTATATTCCTAAGGCCCCGTCAACTACGGTCGGGCCTATTGTGCTGCAGGCGTTCTGTCCTCTTCCGTTCTTGACGTCGGACCAGGCGAAGCTCAACCTCCTCTGCCCAGTTAGGGCCTTAGACTCCTACGTCCGCAGGACCGCCCTGTGTAGACTTTCCGAACCACCCAATACTGGGGGCCCGGTGTCTAAGCAGAGGATGAGCAAGTGGGTGGTTGAGGCCATCGAACTTGCTTACGAATCGGCCGGTCAGCCCGCACCTCTGGCTGTCTGGGCCCATTCTCCCAGGGGTATGGCGGCTTCTAAAGCCCTTTTGTCGGGTACCACGCTGGAACCCAGCATTTCATTTTTACTTTTTTCATTATGCAGGATGAGTCATCACCTGGTTACTGCATTTTTTAGAGTAAGGACAAGCCAGCACAGAGGCAAACAAATAAAAATGTACTACTGCACTTTGTAGTGAAAGAAATGCGGAGGAAAATGACACTAAAATCTTCACCGTTAAATCACCAGTTTTTTTTTTTTAGAATAATTTTTCTTTCTTACTTTCACTGCCCAGCTTGTCTTACAATAAATCAAAAAACAAATATGGATCAAAGGGCCACTGATGAGTTAATTGTATGTATAGGATCCTGTTTTTCTCTCAGGTAATAAACAGGAACCTCACTACTCCCATGAATAACCAGTTTTACCCAACTCATAAGCAGACAAATCAACCTCAGACCAACTATACTCTAACAGCAACAAAGAAAACTATACCCAATAAATATTGAAAATGAAATGCAATCAAACAATCTTGGATAAATAAGCAAACAAGTACAAAATATTACCTATGACACAAAATTTTTCCAAATATTCATACCTTAATATTGAGGAAACTAAGAGAAAACCTAACCTCTTCTTTTTATAGCACATTTGAAACCAGCTTAAAGCTTAAAAAACCTCAGTGCACAAAGTCTGCTGCCTTTTGACTAATGTTATGCACGGCTTTCAGGCAGCAGCAACTGCTTGCTATCATGTAGCACATCTGTTCCTTGGCTTCCCATCTGGGTTCATGTTCTGTAGGTGATGCAGATTGTCACTGCTATTTAAAAATACTACACTGCACTTGAAACAGTTGTATTATAATATATATATATGTATTATAATACATATATATATTATAATACAACTGTTTAAAGTGTGTGTGTGTGTATATAGGGCTGTCAATAGATCCAAAAAGTAACCACGATTAATCGCATATTTTTAAATTCCAAGACACAAGTTTATTTTCTTCTGAAGACTAAATACTTTAGAATAGGTGTATTTAAGACATTGTTGTTTAATTGTATTCTAACTCGCCAGTCCCCTATATAAAATTGGTACCTAACTGCATTTCACCTAGTATCGAAGCATCATGCTAACAACAAAACCGAGCCAAAAGCAAACCTATAACACATAGATTACGGCAATATGTGTATCATATCTCTCAGTCAAACCCTTCCCCGAAATAAGTGCAAACAAACCCCACTATTACGCATGAGGAGTTTTACGCACAGCTGCAGCTTTGTTCTCGTCTCGTAGTAGTTATTATTTCCAATTGTTCAGTCAATATTTGAGTTAAAATGTCAAATCGTGCCAAAAGCAGGTATTGACACTGCTTTGTGTCAATTCCTCTTCAGACGAAGACAGGCTTGTTCATCTGGAGAGAAGCCAACATTACTCTGACTATGTTAGAACATTTAAAAAGAGAAGGAGCGAACGATCGCATCAGTGTTCAAAAATTGGAAGCCTGAATGGGGACGTCTAGAAAAATTCAGCCAAACAACTTCTCTCGTTCTGGTAGATTTATTCGTCATATCACAGGTCAAGTATAAGCGCTGCGTTTGCAAAGGCAGGAGCAATCCTGCCGGCCCGCAGGCCGGAAGAACACACTAACATCCATCAGCAAGAACATCATGTTTTCATGGGGAGAAGGTGTTTCCCACCGTCCTCGACTTGTTGAAAGAAAAGATGCCAAACGTGAGATCTGGAAGTACTTCGATACTAATCAAAGTATATACGCATTTTTTAGGTCTCAAAAAGAGGACGTCTGCTTGGTCTTGTGTTGCACTTGATGTTTGACTGTTAGGCTCTCTGCAGTCCTGATGTCATCAGAGAGCTCATTCCACCATCTGGGAGCCAGGACAGAAAAGCGTCGCGATCTCGCCGAGTGCTTTTCTCTCGGTGAGGGAGGAACAAGCCGCTTGGCAGATGCAGATCGAAGTGTGCGGGTTGGGATGAAGGGTTTCACCATGTCATGGATGTAGACTGGTCCCGATCCATTCACACCATGGTACGTCAGTACCAATGTTTTGAACTGGATGCAGGCAGCAACTGGTAACCAGTGAAGAGAACGGAGAAGTGGTGTGGTGTGGGACTACAGTTGCTCTTTCTAGCATCCACGGCCCTCAATTAGCAGTCCAGGAAAAACAGCAACCAATCACGTCACGCTACCAAGGCTGTCAACATAAGTGTGTTAATCTAAGTGATTAATGTGGTTGAGAAAAATGCAACAAAATATTTTAATGTAATAAACGTACTTTCTGTTTACTTCCGGGACCGGAAAACCGACAATACACATTGTTTATTCATTTATCATTTATTTGACTGACGGTAAATTATAGACATTATTACAACCCCTACTAATTCAATATACAGTATATTGGAGTCAATCAGGCCGCAAGTTACACACTATTGGGATGTGCAATACTTTTTGGGTTTAGAAATTCTCTATGACCTTGTTATATTTTAATTGAATCCCCTTGATCTGATGCACCACATTGATGTATTTCACTTTAAAAAGTAATTCAAAGGCAGCAAACAATCTTACAATGTCCAAGGTCCAGCCGCCAGAGCCTTACTAAATCCTGTATAAAATACGTCATTGCAGCATTTAAAGCTGTAACTCTGGTTATTGTACTAATTGTGCACTATTTTACAGCTTAATAAAAGTTCTGCTTTCATGCAGTTGACCCTCAAAGCCAACAAATAATACCACAAGAAGGGCAAATACATCTTCATCAATCGCTTTCTGTAATATTGTTATGTGGATGTGTAGGAGAGAAAAGCAAAGCTTTTTCACTTCCTTGCTTCTTCTGGTTTACCACCAGGGTTGTCACTGCCAAATAGGGAACCAGGCCAGCAGTGACCATCTCGCCACAAGCTTTTAGGAGATTGAGATGCTTTCCATCAATTTATCACACATACATTGTGATCAGAAACTCTGACTTGATATGTCAACCAGCCTCTAATACACAACTGACAGCGGTTTGCAATGAAAGCCCTTCATCCAGAAGGGAAAATGCCCTCAGCAGTGGGGGTTTTCTTGCTGGAACTGCTGATATTTGCACTTCAGGCCTTTCTCCGGTGCTCTCTGCGAATAATGTTTACCACATGTCCAGATTTTCATTGTCATAGCCACAGGGTCTGTCATTAAAACAGACCACAAAGACCTGTAATCCAACAATGGCACGGTCTGCAGTACAGATTTATCCCATTCATGTCTATCCACTTTTACATACATATAAATCATTGGCTTGATGATGTCGTTAAAGAACAATTAGTCTGTTAATTGGGGTGTTGCAGTGGCACGAACTGCCCTGATGCACATGTAATCGTGTAATCATTATTAATGGTTTGGCCAGTATCTCTCCTCATAATATAAAGCAAAACTTGAATAACATCTTTTCTACTATCTTATATTGAGACACTGAGACCATATTGAAGCTTGTCTCAGCTTCATTAACTTTTGCCACAGGGTTTTTTCCCCAGGGCAACTAATTAAAAGGGTTGGCTCTAGCTTGAGGGAGTGTTCAGACTATGGATAGAGCTACAGTCGCAAGTTATCCCATATGACCAACAAATAGGAAATACAATTTCCACCTGTTATGAAGAGTCCATGCAGAGAGATCACTGCCACCCACTTCCGATAACTGAAATTCAAAATTAAGAGCTACTGCTAATCCGGCAGCTTTCAGCTAAGAATACTAATAGCACAAACTACTGCAACAGTGCTGACAGCGCTAACAGTCGGGAAAGGGAGTGTCCATGTGATAACAATGCACAGCGATGCCATGAGCGATTAAGTGAGGCATACTCGCATGCACTAAAAACACAAGTGGCATGCTCGCCTTTGGAAATAAATCCCAGAGAAGCTCAGATGAAGACCCCCAGAGGAATAACTTAATTCTCCTTGTCAGGTATTTCACGGCATCTTCACCTAGAAAGTAGTCCTTTGTTGCTATATCTAAACAAGATATATACACTTACATAGGAGGCTAAATAATGAGGAAACACTTAGAAGTAAATAAAACCTAAGACTCAGTAAATCATGTTATTTTCGTTTTTTTGCCTAAAGAAATATACCAATTAAAGGGGGTCCTTGTCCCTAAAACATGGAGCTATCCAGCTTGAACCACTTCTGAGTCATAGCACAATGTGTAGAGAGTATACCCTGAAGGTTTTACTTTGAGTGAAGCAGAACCAAATGAGAGGTTTTAGTTAAAGCCTTGTGAGTTTCCAAAAATTCCAACTGACAGTTTCTCAGCCAATCCTTGCTCAATTTTTAAATCCAGCCCCTCTATGGAAACATCTGAGTTGACGGAATTCAGCTAGACACACGTGGGGTAGAGCGACAGACCTCAGCCAATCAGATTAGAAAAGATTGTTGACAAGTTCAGAGCGCGACGTGACGCACCATGCATTTTCAACCTTTGTTCGTACTCAAAAGACTACAACCCCACCCCCTGGAAAGAATGTAATAATTTGTGGGACACACAGCATTGTCTGGAGTCTCTCAAAGAGCAGAATGAATCCGGACAGTGGGGGTTTTAGTTTTAGTTTTAGAGATTTTTTGATATGATACAAGCAACCATGTGGTTTGTGTGTTGGTTTTAGGGACGAATCGGTGAAGAAATAACAAAGACATCTGTTAAATCGTTGTGCTCCTAGCTTTTCTTCATTAGTTGCTTCAATCAGTTAGCCCAATAATGTGCTGAGTGGGTTGTCCAAAAAAATGGTGAATAATGGACAATATAACTCTTCTAGCAATTGTTTGAGTTGTGTTTGGAGCATTCACAAACACTTTGTCTCATATTGTAGCCCAGGCTCTGATGTTTCCTGGGGTGTGTTGGAGACCCTGCAACCCATACAGTGTGGCCCACCTCTATCAGGGGGCACTCCCGGCGATAGTGTCACCGCACCTCAAACACTCCTGCCCTGACAGTTGAGGCGCCCTCTGTGGGTCGAGAAGAGTGCCGGGTTGGTCCGGGCCTGAGGGATAAGGCGGCCCGAGCAAAGATCTACTGCGAGAGTCTCCTTCCCGGGCGCTGGAACTGTCCATGGTACCACTGGCAGTCGATCAAATTCTCCCATCTCAGCTGTGGATTCATTGCTCCTTCATTGTCACCATTGGCCTTGGGTGCTTCTGATTCGTTTTCTCCTTTTCCGGCTTTTCAGTTTGGGTGGAGGCCCTTCTCTTGGTAGGTTTGCGGTTGTACCATATTTTTTCCATTTTTTGATGATAGATTTCATGGTGATCCATGCAATGTTTAAAGCTGTAAATTTAATGGAAATTCAAGATCAGTTGATGGCGAGAGAAAGATTGAGGAGATTGTTTACATTTTATTACCAAAGGCCGTGTTTGAAAGAAATACAGGAGTGAACATCCCAATTCAACCAAAGCCCAGTCATTTACAAATGCATTAGCATGCCAGAAGTGCACTTTAATGATGAATAGCATAATAGTCATCAGAGATAACGAGTTCTCAGATGGATGGAGACATGTCAGTGCTCATGACACCAAATCCCACTCCCATGTAAAGCAAAGTGGTTCAGCAGCCCCAGGAACCCCGGGGTGTCCATGGCAACGGAGCTGGATAATTCCTTTTTTTCAAAGATGAAAACGCATAAAATATTTACATAATGCAAATCAATTATGCATTTAGTCTAGTGTTCAGACTTTGCATGATGTTGTTATAATATGACAGCAATCACCTTAACTATCTCCTTACTATTTCTTCTTGTCCACCATAGTGGTATTGTAGTCCGTGAGATAGACATCAGACAACACAGCCAGGACACGGACTGTGATAGCTCTCAGGGACCCTAAACACTCTTTTAGGGACTCTCTCACAGTTTTTTTTATTGTATCTTTGGGTCTGTTGTACTACAATGATATGGCATATCCTTTAATCCACTGCTGCCCACTATGTTCAAATACATAGTGTATTTTATTTATATATTCCTTTATTTGACAGCACAAGTCTCGCTGACACATGATTTTCCTTAGTCTCCAGCTGGCCAGGCGATCCAATGGTTGAAAAAAAGAAGACAAATATGAATAAAGGCAAGCTGTCAGACTCTTAATGAGGTTAGTGAGTAATGAGCTGCAACATGGTTGTTTGTCACTCTTAGACACGTAGCATGTGGACAACTTCATCTAATCTAACTGTATCTATTAGATCCTGCAGGTTTCCACTGATGCATGGGAAATATAATGGTTTCCGAGGGGTCTATTGATTTAATCTTGTTCTATATTTTCATAACATATAGACGTGTAGCATCTTAGAGAATAAATAAATTCAATTTTAAGATTACTTTCAAGATTACCGTTGTTTGACCAGATCTCAGTATGCTGGTTTCAGTCCATCTAACCAAGACTTTTAGCAACTACTGGCCCAACTGTCAGGGAATTTGGTATGTAAAATGGAATAATGAATAGTTATGGGTAACACATTACCTTGATTCAAATGCTACCGCCAGAACCAGCTCGGCAGTTCCAAACAGCATCTGCACAGCAAAATTCTTAAAAGTAAATTTTCCAGTGTTAGGCAAAAGTGTTGAAGTGTAGAGTTGAAATCAAACTGCAAAAAGTTCATTCAACTCTTACAGTCAATTGTACGAAAGAGCTGGAGTTATCATCCAGTGTCAAGATCAGATTAATTTGCAACACCTAGTAGAGTTAAATTAACACTTTAATAGGATTGAAATGTAACTGTACAGTGTCACACTTCTTGGTAGCAGGTGTGTTAGAGTTAATTTTAACAATACTCAAGCGTTAGTGTTATAATGGCGACACTGTGGAGTTTGGACCACATGGGACACTGAGCTGCTGGACCATTATCACCTGCAAGGTTCTCTTGCAAGAATTTCCTTTTTCTCCTTGAATCCTATCAAGTCACTGACTAACAGACAGAGAAACTACAGTGTTAATTATCAGGTATCTTTAGAACACATACTTTAACGGACAGCCGTCGTATCTTATGTGAAGACACATTTGAATATGTTCGGCCTTGATACTGCAAGGTTCTGAGAACATACTTGCTGATCGCTGTGCAGAAGAACAGGCCCATTCCCAGAAGGCTTTTAAGTCTGCTAAACATGCACAAATAGAACAAAACCAAACTGTGTTAACACATGAAGGGATACTTTCCGTAGCAGGATGCCACAGGGCTTTTGCTTTGAAACATGGAGCAAGTTCCCTTAATATGAATATGAAGATCTTCTCAAAATACTATGTACATTTTTTGAACCGGTTATTTGGTGTTCATTTTTAAAAAGTTACAAATTCATGAGATTATTCGTATTGAAGGCCAACTTCAGTTTTGGTCTTTCAAACAGAATATTGGTATTTTTGCATATTACCAAAGCATTCATCACATATTGGGTACCACTGATCTACGTCGTCAATTTCTCGTCATGACTCATGATATTTGGTCATTCGGTTGTTGGGATGTTTTGAGTTGTGTTAGAGCATGTGCATTTATTGCGTTTATACTAGCCCTGGCTCTGCTGTCTAATTTTGATGTGCATCTTTCGTGATTAGTTTATAGTAAGAAGCTGTTAACTTTGAACATTCTTCAGAGCCCCACAGACCCAGTTTTGGGTCTGTGGGGCTCTGAGAAATGTTCAAAGTTAATTTCAGGGCAGGGTATCGTTGTAAAATATCAAAGTAGAAAAAAAGGCACCCATATGAATATACATTTCTCTAACATCCCACTTCATTCAACTGCTTTTTGTGGACCTTGTTCTGTTGTCAGTCCTCTGACATTTTACTCTCCTCAGTAAATGATTGCTTCTGCCCGATCAGTTTTTTCATCCATTAGAACATACATGAAGTCAGTAACTCTGCTTATCTGTAGATCATCTGAACCCAGGGACCAATAATGTCTTTAATTCATGCATTACAGCGATCAATCAATTACTCTCCAATTAAAAGGCACTTCACGATCAATTGATTTATGTGAAATAATGGGGAAGGCTAGCTACCGTGTGTAAAATGACAAATGAGAGGCTTCGTAGGAGCAATGCGGCCATCGGGCACTAATCATAATGAACTAATCCATTAATAAGAATTTCTCAGCAGTGGTTCATTAACTGAGGAATACGTGTGGAGCCCCAACTTATCTCCCAACTTAGGAGCCTTCAGAGGGACCCTTTACCCTTATGTTGTGGTGTTGGGATGCTAGCACAGCCTGCGCATATTTTTGTTACCACACTCAATGGTGTGTGCTTGTGTACATGTATATTTAGTGTACTCAAATGGCAAGTTTTGAAAGAACCACCAGATGGCTGTCTTCTTAGGGGGAAATTGCCAAGGTTAATGATAATGAAGAATTAAGAGGATTGATGTGTAATTATGTTGATGGATGGAGTCACAGGCAGCGTCATTTTGTCTACGTGAAAAAATGCACACGCACAGAGGGTAGAGGCACGAACCGACGCCATTATAGAGAACAATTCCCTTATGTCTATGGTACTCGGGCTCATCTTCAGACATGCAACACAAGTTTAATGTGATGAGGACACAGTTTTAATGCCATGCCATCATCATTTCAGAGGTGATTCCTACATAAGAGTGTATGGGCACCCACACACATGCAGTGACATTTAAATGGCATGTCAGCTTGACACATGTTACACATGTATCAAGTGTTTCACCTCTGTTTAAGGCTGGTAATTTTCCATGGGAGCATGTAGAAGGAAACATGTAATCCATTCTTCTGCAGCAGTGAATTCATCACGGCTTCCATGCTCATTCTGCAAAAGCATGAACCACCCAAAGGTGAAATATTTGAACTTTTCTGAGGTCCATCACAATGGAATTTTCAACCGGAGGTTACACAGCTCCCAAATAAAAGGAGAAAGGAGGTTTTTAAAGCGGCGAGAAAGACATGGCGGTTCGAGGAGGTTGGAGAAGAGTTTTTGTCGTCATTATTGTACTGTCTTCTGTCTTGCACCTACCGCCAAGACAAATTCCATGTATGTACAACATATTATGGCAATAAACGTTTCCTGATTCCTGATGGTACCTAACCTGGGTCGGGACCAGGTTTTCTTCAAGAAACCTTGAGTCTCTTTCACAGGCTCCTCCCTCTGTAGCCCAGCATATGACCCAGCGTGCTTTCATTTCCTCATTCATTCCCCATGTCTCTTGGATACCATTTATGACCGGAGTTCTTGGCTCTGTACTGACTTCCGCAAGGTAAATGCTGTAACTGTCCACGATGCACATCCAGTACACAGAATTGATGCTCCATTGATGAATTTGGTCCTGCAACATATGTGAACAAACCTGACATGTTGTAGGGGTATTGGAAAGTTCCTTTAACCCCACATGCTTCAGCAATTTCAGTTTTTGTGATCCCTGACAGTTTCCTACAGCACACGGTTATGCCAACTGTCCTCTATCATGGTCTTGGTCAGCAGGTTGGTCGAGGACAGGTTCGGCTCTGGATGCCAAGATCGCAGCTATTGCAATGTTCCCTGAACCAAAAACCTTGGGATGTCAGGATATTATCGGCGGCTCTGCAAAAACTTCTCCTCTATAGCAGCTTCATTGACCGCTTCAGCCAGTCCCACAAAGCCCTTTGCGTGATCCAATGAGTGCACACACTTTTTTGACAACCTTAAAGGAATAATGTGTTCCTCCAGATTTTTTGTTGCCTTTCAAGTTAAATATTGATGCCAGTGCGGTCGGGCTGGTGCAGTTCTTCTGCAAGATGATGACCAGGATATCAATCATCCTGTGGTTTATTTCTCGCGGAAATTCAACCAGGTATTAGCTTAGATATTTCACAATAAAGAAGGAGGCTCCAGAAATGTTATTTTTGAGGTTTATCTTGGGTCAAGTGAGAAACCTATTAAAGTATTCACCGATCATTACCCTCTTGTGTTTCTTTCCTGGATGTATAACCACAACCAACATCTTATGCGTTGGTCTCTGATCGTTCAAGACTACAACCTTAGAATGCATCCTAAAAAGGGGTTGTGGTGGTGGCGGGCGTGGAGAGGGGGGAGAGAAGGGGAGTGGTTCAGGGAACAGTGCCAGGTGGAGGCAATTGGCCTCAACTGCAGGGAATTATTCTTTGCAGCTAGCCTGTTCCAGAGCAGGCTAAGATTAAAGATTACTTAAACAGTCTTAAACAGTTATTCCGATTTATTTGTACACATGCAGTACTTGTCACAATTGCTGTCACAAGTTTGATTTTAAACCCTACTAGTCCTACTACTTTACATGGTAGGCTACTCAGACACTTTACAGTAAAACCAGCACATCTGCGTGAACAAAATTGCCAGTGTCATGTTAAAATTCTTTAGGCTGGTATGAAGAACTCCTGGATTTGTTAAGTTATAGTTTTAATAAAAAATAGTGATACTGAGAAACAATCTCAGCCGGAAGTTTTGGAGTTTACACAGAGCCCAGGCCCCTCTATGCTTCTGCTCAAGAACCACAGGTTATATACCTACATTAGAACATATGGGCGTAGTCACCTCTTATTAGTCAAACATGCTGGTGTTTGAGTTTTTAATTTGGGACGGAGCTGGCTCTGGGTTGGTTTAAAGACGTCTTCCACGCCGCCGTCATTTTAGGCTAAATTGGTTATTATTTGACTGTGATAATTTACACTTAGACGTTCTTTTATGAGCACACAAATCGATTGAATTGAGCTATACATATATGGTAGGTAAATAACTGATGTCATGTTTACATAAACATGAACCTACATAAATCAAAAACATTGATTGTCAGCATGCATCACCACACATCAGGTTGAGACCAACTTGTTGCTGCACTGAAAATGAATTGTTAGTTTTGCTTATGAAACTATTGTTTTTGCTCTCAAAACAAAAACTTTTGCGCTCGGATTATCTACGTAGTGGGCGGGGCTTACGCCGCTGAATGGACCAGGAGTTTCTATTGGTGGATCGACTGGGCACTCGCCGTCTGTTCCGCCATTAAACTCTGACGGGAGGCGACTGTGAGGAGTGACACGGAGGTAGGGAGACTTTGTACTGTAATCATTTAAAATGAAGCAGCACTACGTTGTTAGTGTCACGGAGTGTTTTATCAAGAACGACATGGAGGGCTGCTGTGTTGACATGAAGCCCCGCTTTCATGTGGGCTCTTGTTGTTCTCCCATTACTTACTACATAGATGTGTTGGCTTAGTCAGTGGCATCATGTAGGGAAGGTGAGGCAAAAGTTATTAATCATTTTCGATTTATTGATTATGTCACGGTTTGGGTCTGCTTGTCTTATTTTGTAGTGAGCTTCACTTCCTGCCTTGTCCTGTGATTGCCTGATTGTTTCCACCTGTGTCCAATCACCTGCACCTCCCTTGTGTATTTAAGCCCCGTGTGCCTGTTGTCCCTTGTCGCGTCATTGTCCATGTCAGTCCTCGTTGGTGCATGTCCGTTGGCTTCTCTTTGATTCTTTTGTGGTGAATAAATAGCACCTTCTGGAAAACCTGAATCCTGCGTTTGAGTCCTGCCTGCCTGCCTGCCTTCAACCTGCACCTCGCCTTGTGACAGATTACACTCAAACATTGATACTATCACCAACACTACCTCCGGTAATAGCTTAATTTCTTTTAATACAGCCTGTGCAGTTCACTGTAAGGTCCCTTTACCATGTCCATACATGTAAAATCCCTTTCCAGTATGATGCACCTGAGTCAGGTGATGGAGACATCCTCAGTGCAAACTTGAAACGGCCGGGCATGCACTCATCAATGAGCCAGTTAAATGTGTCATTAGTCTGGTTTTTACCTTGATGTCAGCAGTGCAATTACGCCACTGTAATTCTAGAGTTTGACAGCATGTCATACTTGGGCATTATATATATGTATAGGGAGAGAGAGAGAGAGAGAGAGAGAAACTTATTTTTCATCAAGATGCACAACCTGATGGGGAGAATGCAGAAGAGGCTTTGACTGTAGCCTCAGTAATCCAGCGGACCGGTCAAGCTCACAGACATCTGCGAGCATTCAAACTTATTGTGAAATGGTATCATTTGCGTCTGAACTTCACCCATGTGTCAGTGCTTGCACAGACACCACCAGAGCAAAGTTTTTGTTTTGAGAGGAAAAACAACAGTTTCATAAGCAAAACTAACAATTCTCAGTTTATATATTTTTACTTTAAAACCTTTGCTTACAATGCAAGAAATTTTTACAATCACATCCCAGATGTACTTACAAAACCACTGAGCAGCTTGTACAGGTCAAAGTCAGCAGTTTTGTAAGTAAAATAGAGGTCGAGAAACTGTCATGTTTTGTGCCAACCTGCAACCTTTCTTATTGTCTCTGCTCCCAAGTCGTAAAATAAAGTTCACTCTGCTCGCCTGGAGAGCAAAAGCACTGATATTACACCATGTACAGTACAATATATCACATGTCCAAAATGCAAGTCTGACAGTGTTTCTAGTGGATGATATCAGTATGCCACAAGTTATTTACAGGACAAATGCCCTCAATTCATGTTCTTGTGAAGGTTAGGCCAGGCATGCATTTGCGTAAATCAATATCCTTTTATTTAGTATAGTGCTCTTAAATGCCGATTGTTGCCTTGTGTGTAAAAAATATCAATAGGTTCTGCCTAATAATGTTTTACGGCCCTCCATTTTGATCTCTGAAAATATTTATTAGTTGGGAACATTTTACTACGTGAGCGTGACAATTGAATGTGGTAAAAGAGAATGTATCAATAGAGCTATATTTATTAACCTTCCCTCTTTTATCAAAGGTTGGGAGACCGAGCCAGTGGCGGTTCTGTTTAACTTCCTCCCAATAACTTGGCTGTTGGATTTTTGGGTGAACGTGAACGTTTCAATTTTAGAAAGGTTGAGGTTAGAAAGAGCAGTTACAATTTTAAATTGCAATGCTATTTTCTGCTATATCCAGGCTTCTATAATTCGTCTGACAACATCCAATGAAATAAAAAATAATAATGAATTAAGTACCAACTAATAGAGTAAAATCTGACCAACTAGCTTATTACTGCAGTGGCCTAAAAAGCACTTAACGGCACATTTCTAGGTTTGGACATTTAAAGAAAATATAGTAGTAGCGCATTCACTGCTAATTTCCAACTCTATGGAAGCCGGGTTTAGAAACTTTTATGGTGGTTAGATCTCCACACCATCCGTGAGGACAGAGCTCTTTGCATTATGGTGCATTATTTCCTCATATGTGTTTTTAATAAACTACTGAAATACATTTGAGTTTTGCATGATTGTTATTTCTTACAGGGAGGTTAAAAAGATTTATTTCCACCACACATCTTTCACATTAACTAGTTGTAACTTGACCAAATTGTGGGGAAACTCTGCCACTGGCCACAGTATAATGTTACAGTACATGAGGGTAAACTGTGCAATATATTGTCAATAGATAGTATAATCGCATTTAAAAATGTGTTTTTCTTCTAAAGACTAAATCTCATAAATTAAAGAGTAATAACCTTAGAACGTGTGTATTTTAGACACTGTTGTTTTTTTATGTTGAACTAGCGGCTCTTCCTGCTGTCCTTGTGCAACATTTAGCCAGGACGGTTTTCCACACCACTGTCTTTTAGGGACACAGTTGTGATGGAAGTAGCTTAGCAGTCCTAAAGGGGTCCGCTCGCCACTCACCGCCCTGCTCAGAGGAAGTCCTCTGCACGGTTCTTCTGTTTGTTTTACTTCCAATGCAAAAACCTTCTCTCCATCTTCCACTACGCCTCGGTCTTTCCCATCTAACTGACTGCCGCACAGGGGTCAACACACCCCGGAAGTAAAATACTTCATCACATTAATCTCTGCCACAATAATATCATACTTAAAAGTGGTTAATGTTGACAGCCAGCTGACAGCTCCATATATATATATATATATATGTATATATGTATGTATATATGTATATATATATGTGATTCCTCTCAATAATTTACTCAAACCAGACTCCGCTGTTAGAGAAAGACAGAGAGAGAAACCAGACGGTCAGAGTGACAGTAATGATAGGAGGGAGGGGGGGATTGAAATGACAGAAAAACCTCAGCATGTCTTCCAGCTGCAATGCGGTCAGGTCTGTAGAGGCTGTCAGAACAGAATTTGGTGCATGTGCCTCCTGTGTGATGGATGCTTCCCTTTTTGACGTCAGTGCAGTGACAGCTCCAGATAGAAGCCCTTTTGATTCTGAGGCTGACACCAGACGCTCATGTTAAATTCATGTTTTACAAAAAAGCCTTCAAACAATGCTATGGCTACAATAAACTCATCAATAAATGAGTGGTAATGCAATAGTGAACAGAAAAGCCTTATAAATCCCTGTTTGAACCGCCATTGGAAATCAGCTTAATGTTATGTCAATTTAACGTGTTGCATCTTTACGAATCTTTCCGTGAGTCATTGATATACATAACCAATTGAAATAATTAAAAAGAGCTTGTGAATTGACCTCCATAGCTAGAAACCATCTTGGGTGATGTATCACTAGAGGAAAAAACTAGTTAAGAGATTCGTCTGTTTTAAAATGAAATAAAAAAAACAAACTTTGACGTTGCAGTGTTTGATTGTTTTGACAACACAGGTTTTTTATATTATAAAGGTTCTGCCCAAAGGCGATGACATAGAACAAGGAGGAAAAACAGGTCAATTTCACTTTTATATAATTCACTTATTTACATGTTATAGAATATTTAAATCTTGAGCTATGCACCAATCAGACAACATTTTCAGTGAAAGTGAAAGACATTTATCACCAATTGAGACGGCCTCAGTGTGACTGAACAGAAATCAACTCTTTTGTTGTTTCTGGAATGAATTCCAAAGAAAGAAGTCACTTCTGCATTTATACGACCATGTGATTAACTCGCTATGAGTGCAAGCAGCAGGGAGAAGGATAAACCAATTAACTATGGCTCATTCTAAATATACCAGAACTGATCCATCTTTGAACATGTTAAAAGAATATTTCCATCACAGAATTACCATTTAGACGTTTTTCTTACAACTCTTTGTTTTGTCATGGACAATCCAAAAACAGACTAAATACTTGATTAAGTAAGTATTAAAGAAGACCCAACCCAAAATCTCTTCTCAAAGAGCCGTTAGAGAGAAGAACTTTGGAGGAGAAACTAGAGGGAAACATCTGGTCTCAGATCAGCCTGATGACAAACGGGCGTGAAAGGGAAACCGCACAAGCGGAGCTTCTGTAGAGACTGCTACACCCGGAAAGTTTGGCCAGCTGGATGCAGTTGTGCTGAAGCCGTATTATGCTTCCCATGCTTGCTATTTACATGGACAGATACAGGAGTAAGGGACATGAAGCACTTGTCACAAAGAAATCAGTAACACACGGATTACTTCGCCGAGCTCGCTGTGTTGGGGAAAGTTAACATTGTGATGGACACAGGACACACAGTGAGGACGTGGATGAAAAAAGGGACATGTCATCCCAAATATTTTGGCTTCTTAGTTGATCTTTTCTCAGCCTTAATATGTGTACATGTGTGATAGATGATACATGTTACAGTATAATACATAGTCCACTTTTTGAAAACCTATTACAATACAATATTTGTTGTCTTTTACTGTGGAATCCAACGGTTTCCTTAGAGAGGAAGGAGAGGCCAAAACCTTTTTAAATGTGCAGGAAAACAAATCATTTTGGATTCATTGTTATTACAGTGTTTTACAGTATATTCTGTAATGAAATTATGTTTGTGGGAAAATTCATTTAAACTTTCAATAATAGTTCACAATTAATGTAATGCTCCCTGTTGCTAGTGTTTTTTAAGTGATATGCATGCTTTCTGAATGAGAATCTGTTTCCAGTGATTGGTGGAACAATCTTATTATGAGAGATGTATGAAGTGTTTTGTTGGTCTGAGTGAGTTTTCTAGGTTTGATTAACTGTTTGGCCTATTCTATTCTTGGCTTTAACACTTACATTGAAAATGTATTAGTGCCTCAACATAAATTAAGTAGGAAAAGATGAGGTGCATTTTCAACTCAGTTACATATGCTCATGACTTCCTGAAACCCACGGATATTTGCCAAAAATATTGCTAATAACACTTATTAGTTATTAACTTAACACCATTATTACCGTCTGTGGTGTACATGTCTGCAAACTGTCTCCCCCCCAAAATATATAGACTAAGTGTTTTTTTCTCTTTTGGCATCCCAATGTTTTAGTTTGATCTTCCCTTTAACCGTCATATGCTCTGGCATAAGTCGTATAGAACGCCGCTCTACATAACAACTAAGCCATCATTCAAAGCTGGGTCCATCAGTGTCACTGAGAGGGGCTTTGTCAGGGACTCTGTTTTCATTAAGTCTCCCTGTTACCAATTCGGGCTGTCAATTACTCACTGCTGCAAAACATTCCACAGGAGATGCAAGACCATGTTCAACGCTCACATGCACACAGACAAGCATGGTGTTATGAAACGCTTACAAACATGCACAAAAGCAGGTTGCTAGGTGACAGTACTGTAGTGGGGACTAGGTGCCACCAATATGACTGAAGCTGTCAGCTCTGTAAACGGATGAGTTGTGTTGTTGTTAGCGGGAGCGTGGAGGGGTTACAACTGCTGCATCGATGAGCAGGCCATCAGTCAACAATTAATGCAGGCCAACTTGAGTCAGTTTCTTTGAAGCTGAAGTTCTGCTGCCGATTTAGAGTCTCAATGACGGTCTCCTCATGTCCTTTAATTAAAACATTGTTAGATTTAGTACACAGTGATAGACAATAATATACATATATACATACAATAATACGTTAAAGTTAATTAACATTTAAACAGGAAGTTGTGAATCTAAACTCTATAGTACAGTTAAATCTCATGTATAACCGCTACAGAGACATGAAAAACAGCGGAGCGTTTCACAGAAGACTCGCCCAAAACCGGCTGCTTTCTGTGGGCTGAGATGAGCTGACCGCCCGGTGCTGGAGGGTCTGACGGTCCGTGAACTACACCTCACATCTCCATCCATGGAGCAGACTGTTACGAAGGCTGAATGTTGACAATGCGACCGTAGAAAAGTTGCTTTAACAACTAACTTCAGTCATAAAATGTCATTACGTTACTTAAATAGTAGTATTTATAAACTTCGACATAAAGTTGTGTTTTTTTTCCTCGGTCGTTGTTGCCTGTTGCTGAGGTGAAATGCATTCTGGGATATTTGGCTCTCACAAGAACAGAAGAGCTGCTCCGATGCATGCCCGGGGCGAGTCACATCCGTGTATTATGACCGTTCTCGGCCAGATGCGGACTTTAGAATTGGAACAGAACTCGGGCTGCGACTGATGACGTTTCACGAGTCCACGAGAACAAAAGTCCACACAAGAACGCATATTGAGAGAGGGCCACTATGTTGCTTTGAACTCGATCAGACAATCAGAATACTGGCCAATGACGTCTGTCTAAGACGGAGGCTGATGCTCGTTGTTCTGCTTGTCTCTGCTGTTACTTGCATTATGACCTGGAGTCTTAGCTGCAGTGTTTTAACGTTACATATTCCTGCGAATGTGAGTTGTGGGATGTCAATGGAGAGCAAAATACCAGAATATGAACCTACAGGATCTAGTCACTAAGTGAATTTAAATCTTGAAAAAATATTGATGATGTCTGGTATTAACATTTTCTCTGTAATGTTTTGTAATGATGTCCTCAATTTATGTAGCCCAGTTTGGTTTTTGGTCCCTGATCTCAGGTTAGATTCCCTGAATTAATGGATTTAATGATTTAGTTCATACCAAACATGCTTCTGCCAAATTCCAACACTTACGTCTTACATTAATTTGCTGAGGGGCGGCTGTGACACGCTACAGATCTAAAGTGAGGTGGCCTCAACTTCCTGCAGAGCTCCAGTGACACGGTAAGCATCAACCAATCTCCATTAGGTTTAATTTGACCATCTTGTCGAAAACAAATCGAAGAAAGACATATTCTCATGGCTAGCCGGATACTCAGCGGACTAACACAGCAGTGTGAATGAGATTAAAGCATGAATATGTTTGCGGTCGTGCGAGGAAAAGGTACATGCTGGAAACCCACATTTGATTCCCACTTTCATTTCACATTAAAAACACACACACACAAAGGCGGAAAGTTGAAAGGTGACAAACAAACATGAAGCCTCAGGGTGTTTCAGTCTCACAGCTCTAGCCTTCAATTCCATCCAGCTGCCTCCCTTTTCCCATCAACATATTTTCTTAAGAGATTCTAACCATTCCCTGCCATGCACATCTGCAGACAGAATCACATCACTATATTTGGTAAATCATGAGTGGTGGAAATTTTTTTTTATTGTTGCATCCGACTAATTTAAGCATGTTTACAGCATCAATTGCCTTCAGGGCAAAGAATTTAAGACCTCACAGCATAGAAATTACAGATAGAATTACAAACAGTATGGCAGGATTAACTGGCCAATGTTAGCGTCTGTGGGTGTGACAAAGATTGCATTTTAGCTGTGTTTAGATATCTAACAGGCATTCAAGATTTTCTATATTTCTTTCAAGCTTTCCTAATCCCCATTCTAACCGTTTACTGAATTCATCATGTGCGTAAGTGCATTGAATTGTGTGGAGCCAATTAATTTGTATGGCGAGGAGCCTGAAGTTAAAGATATAAAACAAAGCATGTATCCTTAGAATCTTTCTCAAGAAAACAAAATGATGATTGTTGGTATTCAAAGCTGTCCAAAAGCTTGCGGAAGAAAGCATGCTGGTAGGTAGACTGAAAGATGATCAATATGTATACTGTAGGGGCCAGGTATTTGGCGTCACTTGGAACGCCCTTTTTCCTTTGATTGATTGAGTCACGTGGTGTTGTTTGGTGTTCAACGGGGATAAAGGGGCGTATTCACTATTTGGTTTGGAAAGGGAAAGAGAGGGGGTGAGAGACGGAGTTCTATATTTTGTTGACCGCAAGATAGCATTGTAACACCTGATCATATGAAAAGTAAAATAAAAGGAAGTACACTGAACAGTTACGGCATCCGGGTGTCATTCAATCACAGCGCGTCCTCGAATTTTCTCCTCTACTCAGCCCCTCGGCGACACCAACAAGTTACGTCGTCTACATATACTATAATTTCTCTGTTAATGCATGTTAACAGACTCCATCCGTTTCTAGAGAAACATGGAGTTATGTAAAAATCCCCCCCAAAAAATGTCAGATTGTTTAGGGATATTATTTGATTTTTAAGAAACACAGATGTGCTTGAATATGAGCATGTGAATGTATTTGAGTAAGTGACAAAGAGAGGGGCATATATACTTTTGCGTACTGTATCAAGATTATTTTTTTTCATGACTTTTTTTGCTTAATCGCGGAGTGAATGTTAACATATAGTGCTATATAAAGATCATATTTAATTTTGTAATTCACATTATAGTACAGGCTTCCAACTCAATGATGTCTTGAGATCTGAAATGCTGACAAACGAGGTGCCTGGTGAGACCATCCTGATCTCACAAACTCATTCAATTTCGCTCTGCATATACTGTAAGTCTGGGTTTCTACACATGTTATGCTGACAAATACCTGCCGGTCCAAACATAGCTATTTATTTTGTTTTGGGGCAGGCTATGTGATGATGATTTCGAAACATCTATTGCTAAATCGGAATGTATTGAACGAAGTAGATGAAGTTTTCTTTAAAAGCAGAAAAAATGCTCTCAGGCCCTTAATTGAAAAGGATGTGTTTGTAATACTTTCAAAAGGGTTTGGTTTTAATCTACCAACTGGCCAATTGCGTGAAGATGCATTTCAGTGGCGGTGCACGTTGATATGGCCTCTCATAGTAGAAAATCAACCACTTTGCTTCAGGCAAACCTAACCTAAGGCACCTTGGCTAAACATTGCAAAAAAACATTATGGTGAGAGTAAGATCTAACAAGTGTGGATTATAAATCTATTAGTGTTTGATGTGGGGAAAAAGCATAGCAAAAAGCACACAGTGATAAATGCTGTCTGCAAAACATACTGTAAGTCTATGAAACTCTTTGCTTTTTTAACAGGTGCTTCCTGGGCATCAATCCTGAAAGAGGCTCAAAGACCAAGAAGCGCACAACAATGAACCCTCATGTGACCACCCTTTTGAGGAAATCTATTGACTTTGAGTGGGCATCAGTTTTTTTTGCAGCGGTAGTTGTCTCAGTTTTGAGTAGCCTTGTTCTTTTTGTCATTTTTCAAGACAACTTTGCACTACAAGATTTTTACACAATGCTGTTGCGTGTGGACTCATTATACTGTTTGAGACCGAGAGGAGCGCCTGACCCCTTTACCACTCTCTCCCTTGATCTCTTATCTTGCCACGAAGGCCTCACTCCCATCCGGTCCATTACTGTTATTGTGACACAGCTAGTTGAATAGTTTAATTGCAAGTTTGTGTCACGGTTTGGCCTCGCTTCCTGTTTTAGTTTGAAGTTTCATGTCTCTTGTGGTCCTGGGTTAACTTCACTTCCTGCCTTGTCTTGTGATTGCGTGATTGTCTCCACCTGTGTCCAATCACCTGCACCTCCCTTGTGGATTTAAGCCCTGTGTGCCAGTTGTCCTTGGTCGCGTCATTGTCTTGCGTCACTGGAGCACGTCTAGGTTTTGTTTGGTGAATAAAGAGCACCTTCTGTAAACGTTGAATCCTGCGTTTGAGTCCTGCCTTCTTCGACCTGCACCAGCCCGAACCCGTGACAGAATGACGCGACCACCTAAGGACTCAGCAGGGTTTGAGCTGAAGAACCTGTTTTTGGGAACCCGTCTGGCCTTTGGTGGGCCCCGCAGCGTGCAGCAGGCCGCCCGGCGCAACGCCAACCCCGGCTCGCCAGCAGGCTCCGGGCAGCGTTCCGGTCACCGTCCTCGCCGCTCCACGCTGACCTCAGGGGAGGTCACCACCGGGCATTTTCCGGCCCCGAGACGCCCGTCAGCCGTCTAAATGCTGCAATTTCCACCATTGAGAATATTTTTTCCTACCTCGTATGGTGTTGAGAGTGGGCTGGGCCGACGAGCACAAGATGAATCGTGTGTCCTGATGTGACTCTGCTTTCTCCTCTGCAGCAGGAACCTCATGGACAGAATTAATAGGACACATGTAGCTCAGGACATCTGTTTGCTTGGCTTCAGTAGGAGCAAAGCCAGTCTCCCCGAGTAGCTCCATCACGAGGGGCTTTTCTGTAAACATATGATTTACTGATCCCCTCATTAAGCTGCCCCGCCCCCCCTTTGGCACCTGTTGTGTCTGCTGCGAGGCAAAATGCAGATTCTGTGGCAGAGACAAAAACACGTGGTACTCCAAGCGAAGCGCCAAGCAAATTGCTGTAAATAATTAAATAGGAAAACAGAATGAATGTCCACTCGGAATGAAAGTTCTACACTAAGCACTATAGTGTTTCTAATGAATGCTTTGAAATGATGAAATTCTCTCCCAAAGAGTAAAAAGACAGAGCAATCGACGCTGACTTATGTTTTTTGGCACTAGATTGCATGAAAACTTTTATGAGGTTATCTGACATAGTGCCCGCAAAAGCCGGCTCCTTCTCTTCAACATCCATCTAATTCTCCAACATGACTGCTTGCTCTCCTGCCTACAGTGCTTTCTGACTCCTTATCCTGCTTTTCCTTTCCTTGCTCTACTCTACTCGTTTGGAGAGCTGGATGAAAGAACATCTGCTTCCCTGCAGGAAGTCCTCGTGAGCAACATGACAGATTCTTCCCCGCTGTTTATGGAGCATATACAACAGGAAGCAGATAGACATAATTGACAATAACATATTATATTGTACTCCACTGGAGACTGGCTGTTAAACTCTAAAAAAGGAAGTTAGTTGAGTTAAAGAGTTGAAGAGATTCAATAAATCTTGCAAAACATGCAAGTCATTTGAGATACCTTTTTGTAAAAATAAAAAAAAAAAACATTTAAAAAACCAAGAGAATATGTCACTGATGGCATCCCCGGGCCGCACGCTAAGGAACTGTGATGTGCAGCTGACTCAGGCAGCCATTCCCACCTACATTAAAACCTCCATCGTGCCAGTGCCGAAACACTCCAAAGCATTTCGCTTTCGCGTTCTAATTGCCGCGCTGACTGAAAACATGGACGGACGAGCCGGAAAAAAAAACGACACTCCGCTGTCCCTTCAAAATAAAAGCACAGGATGACTTTTTTTTTTTAATTTTCCCACGCAAAGGCCCGCGACTACATACGGGTCGCGGCCCACCAGTTGAGAAACACTGCTCTAGAAGGTGGTGAAAACGCCCAGCGCATCTTTTCCACTCCCCACCATTGAACCTGTCCAGCACCAAAGATGTCTGCGGATGGCGCGCAACTCTCACGCCAACCATAGACGGTCCTCCTCCCCTCTGGGAGGCGCTACAGGGGCCTTCGTTTCCAGACCAGCAGGATGAGAAACAGCCACCCTGATGAACTCTGTCGGTCATAGCTCCCAGCCCCCCGACCCCCATACCTTTCAGCCACTGAAAATGGTGCACTTCAATTATTCCACATTTGCACTACCATGCCATTCATGCGTACAACCTTTGTCCTTAATTTATACATACTGCTCCATATACTGTATATTTCATATACATTTTCTTCCTCTTTACCACATAGATACCCTCTAGATACTAAACTGCATTTTGTTTCGTTAAACCACTCGGCTGGATTTACAACAACGTTTTTCGCAGGTTTGAAGTTCATGTTTTACAACAAAATTAGAATTTTTATACCAACACTTTTCTTAAGATCACAATAGATCTTTTGAACAGCATCGTTCATCTGAGTCTAAGGGATTTGTATGGCTAATTCCTCGCTCTCACTGGTGTTTTACTATGGACGGGTGGTGCGTACTGTTGTGGCATACAATGCTTGCGTTTCCATGTATCCCAGTGAATGCCCATACATTTCTAAGCTTTTTGAAAAGGTTCTTGTCTCAGGTAATCAATAAAAAGACATGTTCACTGCAACTCGTGTCTGAGCTCTGAATGCAGGCGCTTTCTTTGTCTCTGTAAGAGGTGAGCATTGTGTGCATGAGCTGCTGACTAAGCTCTTCTTGTAAAAAGTAACATTATGGGAAACCAATGGAACAAAAGCAGAGAGAAACTTTATGCAAAATAGCACCACAGCCTTTGATAAACAAAACCTGTGGAGAATTTCGCAATCTCTTTGTAGATGTCCTGGTCAAATTTAAACTTACAATAGTAAGGCTTTTAAAATATTCACAGGCTGTCTATAGAAGTCACAATTTGCATCCTAAAGTGAATTTGTTGAGATGAAAATATTCTTGTTTGTTGGCTTAGTATAAAACCTGGCATTCCAACAGCTTTTGTGATATTGACGCCTCGTTGCTACTGTTTGGCAGACACCTATAATGAATTATAAAAAAGATTTCCTTCTGAACTGAATATACAGGTAGGAGCTTTCAAATCAAATTGTCACTCTGCTGTTCACAATAGCGTGTCCTTGGGTTTGATTGCCTTACCACTTTTTCTGTATCTCCAATATTGTACAAACATCACAATATGAACTTTTCAAACAGCTTTAAATGAATCCCAGACCAAAGCCTATGTGTTTGCCTGAATGGAAGCCAATAGCAGCCTGACAAAAAAGGACAACACTTCTACAATCATTTAGACAAACAACAGCACAACTCTTTTGTTCAGATGACTGAAACAACCTGTCTACACTTGTCTAGTAAAAAGATGCTGTGCATGCATGAATTATGATTTTGGTACATGAGGAGCAAAAGAGGAAGTTGCAGGACCAGAGAATACCCTAGGAAAACATGCTGGGACATTTCTAGGGTGCATTGGAGTGGATGGAGGCAAAGCATGCAAATATTACGATCACATGATGCATTTCCTATAATGATGCTGTAATTGGGTCTGGCATGAGAAGGTACACCCTAATGTAGCATCAGAGGAACCTCATTAGGCTTTCCAATGACCTGACAGTTTCATTAAAGGCCAGCGGCCCCTGTATTGCGGCAACAGAACAGTCCAAAATCTTCATAAGTTAAATCTTTAAGCCTCTGAGCGAGCTCCACACCACACCTCTGCAGTCTGTTATTTAGTTTGTCTACGTTCATCTAAGGCTAAATGTCAGTCCTGGCTAATCGTTGATGGAGACAGAACAGTGATCTCTGTGTCCCCGGCTATCTCCCTCATTAGTGTTCAGATCTACGGTATCTTAATTCCAGCTACCTACCTGTCAGTGTAATTGTCTGGCTGTAACTGACTGCCTCTTTGTGAATTTGCAGGCCAGCAAAAACGTACAATGGTCTTTATTACCTAAACAAAAATACTGAGAATGCATTTGTGGATTTTGCTCATGAAAATATATTTTTTTAATTGCAAATCTAAGATGCTCTCATAACCAAAACCCCAAAGTTGAGTTTGGATGAAGAGGGCGAAGCTGAATGAGCCTATTGTTGGGTTCCACTTGGCTCTTGGCAGACAAATGTAAGGTTACTGTGATAATGTAGGACATGGAGTTAAGTATCTACTTACTAGGAAAGTTGTACACTGTTTTAATTGATTTTAATATGCTAGTTTTATGTGTTGGTTTTCTTGCTGTTTTTAACCTTAAACCAAATAAAGCACTATATAAATCAAATGTACTAGTATTTAGCCTACTATTTATTACTATATATGTTCTCAAAAATTCCCTCTGAGGAAGGCAGACATGCCAAAACGTCCGGAGCTCCACTTTTAACACTCCTATGGGGCGCTGTTTATAAAATGTTGCACATTTTTAGCATTTAGCATGATATTTAGCATCGTCATATAAAAAAAGCATAACAATATAGATGTCACTTTTTCAAACATTAAGACAATTCATGTAAATACATGCAATAACTTTTCCAAGGATAACGTTTGGCAGAAACAAAGTTGTTAAATAATATAATGTAAAATATAAACTGTTACAGGCCATCCACTAGGCTGAGGTCATTAACCATACTCAACTCACTGAGTGATGCTGAGACAGGTCAAAAAACTCACCTCCTTCATTAAGCCATCCTCTCCCAGCACATTAACAACAGCTAGAGAGAGATTGAACACCGAGTGGATGAAGAATACTATAAATATTCTAAAAGACCATTATGACGCAGTGATGAGAAGATTAGAGAACCAGTACTTTTATTGGGGGACCTGTCCAGAATGCCTCACCATTAGTTTCCTCTGATACAGATATAGTTATCCAGGGGCCAAAATCATTAATCTGATACACATTTTAGATCAACTGGAACACTGCCATACTTCTTTCAGTGGGCCTGGTTAACTGCTTAGACAAAAACCCACCTTCATATATGAAGAAGCAGCTACAGATACTGCTGGGATGGGCCAAAAATGTGTTCTATATGGCAGAAATTTTCATCTCATTGATAGTTATCGTTGGGGCTTCAACCCAGACAGTGGTGGCAGCCTTTAACGGAATCCTGGAACAACTCGCAAGAACCTGTGGGGATTTCCGATCCCTCCGAGTTGGTTGATGAGAAGAATCCGACACGTCGGCCCTGCCCTGACATCTTCTTGCTTATTCTACTTCTCCATTTCCCAGTTCACATATTTGCCTTATATGGTGCTTACAAGCAAAAGAAAAAAACACAAACAGTAGCATACATCTCACACAAGCATCTTATTTGTGGTAATTGAAATGTAAATGTAATCCAAGACAGAATTTCTGAATTTCCCTCAACATAATTCACAATATGGTTTATTTGTGTGGAAGCGCAATATTACGGAGACAGAGCTGACAGATCCGTACACTGTGTCGAGCTACAGCTTGACCCTACAAGCGCCTATGCAGCCCGGTGCTTTGGCGTCTGACGCTTATCACCCAGAAACAGGTTAGCTCTAGGCGCAATCATATCTGGGGGCATTGCGCCTGTCTGCTGACCCACCCGAGAGACCCCCCCCCCCCCACCCACAACAACTTACATCTGAGGCGCTGAACCCATCAGATCTGAGTCAACACCCAGCATCCCGTCTTCATGTAGTCTTGGTACATTGGTTTTGATTTGAAAGTGACTCACACGGCAGGGAACCGGAACTTCTACACAAATGCCACTTTTACTGTCTGATTTAACAGCTGCTGTTTCTCCTTCAACCTATACCTCTTCCTCTCTGAAGAGGTAATTACAATACGTGGGAGGTCAGAGTAATGATACAGAGAGCACAAGCAGGTTGATTACACCAGTTGCTAGGTAAACATCCACTGATTAGATGGTATGTGCACTGCCATTTCCAGAGTACGTTCCATTGAACTGTTTTTTTGGGGCTACATTGCAAACATAATGGAATTGTAACAAAACTGGCATAATTTAAAATTAACAAATTTAACACAAAATGACTGAAACAAGCCGTTTTGTGTTAGATGTTTTTCCCAAAAAGGATTAAGAAAAAATAAAAAAAAACAATGAATATTCTGAATTTGGTTTGACTTAATATTGAAATTATTTGAAATACATGCAAACACGGGTACATAAAAAAAACACTTTGGCACATAACATCCATAGAGATCAAGGCTGCAAATTAACAAATTGTCTAAACCCCTTGCACTATGATCAAAATGTGCAGGATCCATGTGTGCCCTTGCATTCATTCTTTTCAATATTGAACAATCAATTTTTCCCTTTTTGGTTAACATCCGCCCACCACTTTCACACCACCCCCTGCCCCCACTCCACCATCCCAATTGATGTTTTGGTAGTATCCTAATTTGCCTTTATAAGCCACTTACTCACGAGGAACAACAGCCCGGCACCACTGATTGAGGTGCTGGAGAATTAACTTGTGTGCCTGAATTAAATCCTCGTGTCAGTAAGGTCACTGGTGGAAAAGCTCCACAGAGGAGGATAATTGAGTCTGAAGGAGCAGAATCCGACAGTCAGTGTTTCCTAAACACCAGCTGCGAGGCAGCTCTTCACCCAGGGAAAAACCACAATCAACCAACATTCAATCAGTCCTCACCCTCATCCCTTCGGTGTAAAGCAATCACACGGTTGCCGAGGCGATGGAGGAGCATTACATAGATCTCAGGATGCTCGGTTTTTAAAGTTCACATTTTTCAAAAGGCGATCTCTTGCAACCATTTTAAGTCACAGGGTTGAAAAAACAAGTCACGGCATTATCTGCCACAGCATCTCCTCTGATTGTTTGGACACGTACTGCTCGTTCTGATTGGCGGTCTGGCATGTGAGTGTTTGCCAACGTGGACTCTTTGGACCATTTCTATTATGATGGTAATGGCTGCTGGATTCAGGGGGGGGGCTCTTTCCAGCTAACCTCCTTGACTTCTCGACAGTCAATTTGGGACAGAGAGATGTGTTATCTGAGGACCACTTTGATGGTGTGCTCTGATACATGATTACGTGCGATTATCTTTTATCCATCTGACTTGTCTCTCCTAGCAGTTACACTATCAGGGAAAATAAGCTTTTTTGTTATTGTTTCTAAAGCACTGCAGTTAGCACTTGAGATCATCTTTTCACTATTTTCTCACATTAGGTCCACTTCATTTTAAGGTATGATGCTACCAAAAAAATCCACACGTATAATAATACATAATATAAAATCGAACCACTTGTTACTGAAGATGCTCTGATTTGGCGTTCGGGTGATGGTACAAGTACGAGTAGTTTCCTCAGCTTTCTTCTCTGTGACTCCTTTAGCAAAGACTCCAGTTCGTCATCCAGGAGCAGCTTCCCTGATGAGCTAACTGTGTTTATTGGTAACAGCTGCCTTCACGTAATCTTAAACAATGTTCTCTTTAGTTCCCCTGATGCAGACTTTTATTTTATTTTGCATCAAATCATATCCGTCAGAAGTAGCTATAATTACTGATTCTAGCATTTCAATGTTCTATTAATATCATCCAACAAATTCACTCTTGAATGATCACACACACAGACCCCTCCACTTTTCTTGAGTCCAAGTATAATACCAATGTCAACCTAATTTAATTTTTCAGACCTGAATGTTAAACCAAAAAGAGTATTGTCTGGCTCATAAATGCAGTGGACATGTGTCCCCATCAGGTGCTTCTTGTCTCACCCTCTGTTGTTGCTCTCCTAGAGGAAGGTGATCTTGGTTTAAAAGGTGATCAGTCTTAACTAATGGACCAATTGGAGTAAAATGCAGTGTCTTTCCCCAGGCACATTCATGAAGCTATGGGGGTCATGTTACTGTTGATCAATTAGTTGTGTCAATTTCAAGAAAGATCCGCAAATAAATTCAGATTTTAACAAAAAAAGAAAATTCCCACAACTGGTATTCAATTTGATGGTAGAACACTTTTTCAAACTAAGAGGATTGTGTTAAAATGCACAGGGATCCACCAGATGCTCATTGAACACCCCTTGAAAATACATTATGCGAAACAGAGAGCCTCAGCCTGGTGTGTATCAATTTACTAAGTCAACAATGTCATCCTTCCCACCCTTCCGCTCCCAACCCCCTGTGGATGGTACTCAAGATACTACTTTCAAGCTTGTGTGCCTTCTCCCTTTGCTTATTGTTGAGAGCCATGGAAACTATTTCAAATGCATTGGCTTTTGTGAAATATCGACCGCCATGCAGCAAGTGAACCTCTTACTGTATGAAAGACATGTAATGGAATGTTAATTGCTCATTATGCTAAGCACCTGGTGCAGCATTGGGCATGTGGATGTATTTTAATATTGAATTATGTAGTGGAACACAACCCCTCAGGTGGTTTCAACAAAGAAACATCTCTCCAACTACTTGGGGACTGATTGTTCCTAAATTATTTTACAAACTGCACAATGCAGTGGTAATTTCACCCCTCTATGTAACGTTTGACAAAAATATAGACAATGCCTCTGACATTTTCCGATTCAGATCTTAACTACTGCAATTTCAACAATTCTTTACGTGCATTGGGCAGAAAATACCTCTCTTTCTTCACATAATGTAAAGATTGAAATGCTGGACTTTTACTGTATGGTGTTAATTTATTTGTTGCTATCAACAATTAATAGTTTTTAAATAAATCTCTTTCCAGTAATAGAAACAGGGAACTTCTGTGAAATACAGTATGAAAATTCAATATAGGCATATAACTTTGCTTTACTTTATAACAAGTGTGGTTATAAAGTAGAGCAATGGCTTATTTAGCAGAGGTATTTTTCTGGTAAATGTAAGTTGGACTGACACCAGCACCAACACTCATGAGAAGAAAAAACAACCAAGTCCAGGCTTCTTAACCATTACATTTATCTTTGTTTCACACCTTGTTTTTTTTATATTGAGTGCAAAACGTGTGTCCAAACTGCTGAAGAAATCAACGAAACACACCCTTTGAGTTCTCACCAACGATGGAAAGCTTCACTCTATTATCTGACAGTGATGGTGGGAGGGGTAACAGCAGTACACAATTATTTTAGTTTTCAAAGTACACCAGTATTGACATTTTACAGTATATCAGCACAAGCAAACAGTTTTATCCAGCCACCAAGGAACAAATACAAGAACACGTTAGCTAAGGTATTCTCCTTCTGCCCAGTCAGCAAACTGCCACAAAACCTCAGATTCAAAGTCAATAAGGAAGGTCTCAACTCCTGTTGACAAGGGAAAGGAAAGAATGAAAGGGAAACAAACTATACTAGCAACTCCTTCTAACCCACTTTCCGATCAGCCCAGTTATGAGTCCCAGGCGTCCAATTAGCTGGAGCTTTTCCTATTGCAAATTTGGTAGGATGATGGAACTTCCTCTCAGTCAGAATGTGAAGCTCAAACAAGCTTTACTATATAAAAGGAGGAATCACAGTGCTGTCAATCAATTACTAGATGATTTAAAATACGGTCTGAAATGTGTTTAACAGAGTATTACTTCAATCAGAAAGGGAATATGTATTTATTTTAAAAGTTCTGAAATATATCACAACACTTTACACATTTTGGAGGTAAAATAAGTGTATTTAGGTTACATCTTCAGCCCCCAGGGTGGATGCATGTAAAATAATACCTGACCTGCCACTCTTTGCAGCACAAAGAGCTCTATAGGGGGCAAATTATAGTTAAATATTTTTTTAGGACCAGCTGACGTGGTGACGTCATCAAGTCAGCTGCTGTTCCAATTGCGGAAATGACCTTTCTCCGTTCTCCCGAAACCTGCGAGTCAGGACTCCCGAGTCTGTTCTCGCCGTCTCAGGTATTGAGAAAGGGCCCAGGTCTTTAGTTCAGAGGTCCGGTACACGGGTAATCAGAGAAGGCAGGTAGAGGACTCTGAATCGGCAGGCAAAGAGTCAGTGTTGGACAAAAATGGGTCAAAGCACGGGAAGGCACTCATGGGTAAATTGTAGGGGTAAGCCAGATGACATTGAGAGACAAACTGTAGTAGACACAGACTAAATACACAGGGGAACGAGACACAGTTGGAAACAATGAGGGCGGGGCTTGCAATTACAAGAGGGCAGCACACAGGAAGGGAGGCAATGTGAATGACAGACAACAAAAACACTGACAACAAAAAGGTCCGAGAAGGTCTGGGTGCTATGGTACGTTCACACTGAACGCGTCGCCAGCGTTTTGCGCAACAGGATCAAATCTGCTGTTGAGCGGTGCGTTTCTCGCGTCGAGTTTGTGACAAAGGCGGGGTAGCGTCAAACGCAGCAAACACGAAAGTTGAAATATTTCACCTTTATTGACAAAATGGCGCTGCTGCGCCGAGATGCTCCCCGTTGTCACCCCGAGCTGGACGATACAACATCATACCTTTATTTTGGCCGGTCCGGGAAAGACCTTACACTTTTAACAAACAGCATACAACCAAATGTGCCTTTTTACATCATCCCATCACTGCACTGAATATAGTACAATATAATGTTGGGTAATTGTATTGTTTAACAACTCGCTCTTTCTAAATATTAAGGAAATTTGATCCAAGATCACATTGGTGCACCTCTTAAAAGAGCCCATTACGACAGACTGCCCCCCTGTATACTTGGTCTGACCCGATTATGTCACTGTGGACATCATCCCCTGTATAAACACTCGGCCTTACTGCCTGCATTCCCCTTTAGCCTCTAGCATACCTGCTGCGCATGGTAAGTAGACAAGACATAGACTCCACAGGATGGAGAGTTGTCACCCACATTGTCACAGTCAAGAAAATATGCACTCTGCATTGCTTACATTCTTGCTTCGACGAGAGAAAAGTAGTAACGATCAGCAATATGAACAGCAATGTACCAACATACATTTATGACAAATACCACAACGACTAGACAGAGACGGTTTATGCTACTTAATAATACAAGAAAAATATCTATGCGTTAACTTTGCTGTTGGTCAATGTATGCCTTTTATGATGTAGATTTTTGTCTATAACAAACTAAAATGTTAATGCCCTGGCATTGGCAAATAGATTTGGTTTCATATTAATTTGATTTGACTACATGCATTTTTTAATTGAGATTAGCAAGGAATATTCTAACTGCTTCTTTAATCATGAATTCAAAGCACCTAATTTGCTAAAGTGTTTCCATAAAAAAGTGTGCACAACTTTTGAATTATCAATTAAATGTAAAAAAATAATGTGACTAGTTGCGATTCAAAATTTTACCCGGTTCCCTACACTAATTAGAATAAAATTGTTGCATTTGTTCTTTTTCCATGGACTAACGCTGACAACGTTTGATGGACCCCAATTTGAAGTTTCCTCCATCACCCGCCAAGCGGATTGAAATGCATCATAGACCAATTCCCCCCTAAATCCTATGTCTCAGACATCGGTGTCTGTCCCGGGGAGGACTTTTCCAGTGGGTCATCATCCTGCCAGCACATGAATGCATAGCGAGTCTGGATGTGTTGTGTATAACAAGACACATTCGTGACAAGTGAAAGAAAAACCTGCATGATAAGGTCGACTTTGGGGCAGTATAGCCCTGCCGAGCGAGCAACATTGTGCCATTTGTCTTATTTACTTTTAATGTGACAGAGACTGAGAACACCACACAGCAACCTTTTATTACAGAGCCTTGAGGAATTGGGGGTCATGCATCACTTTCCCTCCCTTTGTCCTCTCTCTCTGCCAATCTCCTCCATGATTTCCCCTCAATCCATCTATCAATTTTTCTCCTCTCAGAGCTGAGAGGAAACATTATCTTAAGTTCACACATGGCATAGAGAACCTTCCTATTTCCTCCATAGCCTCCCCCTGATTCGTCTCCATTTTCCACCATAATTCACTTAAAGGTGGCATCTCCAAGTCGACAAATGGAAGAGATTTAATTGGAAAGTGTTAGGGGGAGGGCTGTTTATTGTCTGCTGTTGCCGCTGCAGGAAGGACCCCTCTATGATGTAGCTTTGCAGAGCACTCAGCGGATGTTTTGCCTGGAGGGAAGCTGTTGCAGAAGACAAGTTACTGCAAAATGCCGCCAAGGAATTGGAAAGCATTGTAGTGCATTCAAGCTCCAAACAGTGAGAACTGGTATATTTGTTGAAAGTTAATTGATATAAGTCCAAATGGGTGTTTTTGGTCAGTAACATGCATTTTGAATGAGATCTTTAAAGTAAAGTAAATAGATATTAGTTAACTAGGACATGATTTACTTCAATATTACGTGAAAGTAGCTTTGAATAAATAAACAGAACCATTAATGGCCCATTTTCTATTTAAACAAAGCGACTGTTTAAATAGAAATACAATTTATTTCCAAATAATTTTAATTATGTGCGTCATTACTTTACCAGAATATGACAAAATAAAAGGGTGATATTTAAATTTTATTTAAATCTATGTTAGGAAAGTAAAACATTTCAGAACACTGGCTGAAAAGCTTAATGTTATTCACCATTTTCTCAAAGCTAAATTATTTATAAGCATTTCAAAGTAAGAGGAAATTGATGATCCAAAGCTGTCACACACCCTGGAATATGGAGCCAGAAGAGCTCCAGGCTGTTGAGGAATTGGTGCACAAAGTCTACTCACTCTTAACATTTCAAATCGTTCTTATGACTAACCGGCCTGCGATGAAATCCATGACATTATGCTTTTTCTCATGTAAATTAGACTAATATAATCACCATCATCGAGGTGGGACTGGAGCCCAGTGGAGTGCTGTCTATCATCACCTCATTGCCAGTATCAGACCGCAATGACTATGATTACGATTTATATGATGATTTGGCGTTTAGACGAAGTAACAAAGCTAGTTAGCAGTTATGAAGGGCCACAACACATTTGTGTCGTCAGGCCCTAGTTACCTACTGCCAATTTTATTGTTGAACTGTGTGGCTGTATAAATAGTATGTTCAGCAGCATATCTGCCATATTCCATCTAAATGTGCAGCTTAAAGAGGGACTGTGTTGAGAAAAAGGCGTTGCCTGGTTTATTACACAGAAGACTATCTATTTGAGCAGCCACAGGGTGCTGCCATGACTGACAGTGATGAACCATTGCCACAAGAACAATACAGTTATTATTTCTGTAACTTGCGCTATTTTCTAAATACACGTCCATACGCGTCCATGGGTGTTATCAAATGAATAGGCAAATGCTCGAATGACAATTACGTATGAATGAAAAGTGCAGGAAATTGACAGATTGATAGGCAACGCAGAGACACGCTTTAATTTGCGCTAAATGGTTAACGTGGTCCGACTGGAGTTATTAGCACTGCGGGATGAGCGCTCATGTTTGCTCGCCCTTTAATAACTAAAGGAGAAAGCAATAGTTAAATTAACACTTTGTGCATTTTAAGCAGATAGTTTAAGTATCTATAATCCAGGTTGCGTTGTGTGAGACTGAACCTCTCAAAAAAACAACCCAATACCATAACTCTCATAAAAGCCCAACAGTATTACCCAATGTTTTGTAATATTTTCATAAGCAGGCCTTTCACAGAGGTCCTAACATGACCTTTTGTAATAACATACATTATCAATTAAAATATTGCACTGTGGTTTATATTAACTAAAGCAGAGATAATCCTTTAGCTAATCTGTATTTTGTTTTCTTTGAATGACTCCTTCATATCAACTTAGAGAGCCAGGCCTGTTTAAAGAACTGGATGCAGCGTTCAGAGGCCTCGTTCATTCCTAGAAAATTTGCTCTGTTGCACATGAAGCAAACCATTTATTTTTTAATTCCTTGTGTAACTTTTTGGATCAAACAATGTTAATTCGCTCTGTTCAAGTGTTTGCACTGGGAAGATGATTTACCTAAAATGAATAAACGATGGGTATAATTAGGTTAAAAGCTTCAACAACACTGCTAGCAATAGATTAGTTTACTTTTGGATGAACAGGGGGTTCAGTTGCTGATTAGTAAGAGGAATCATTTAAGGAACTGAGATTTCTGAGATTTTTAACTGGGCTGAACCTGTTTTCACCACACAGTGATGTCACGAAGCCCTCCAGCAGGGTGCCAAGTTAAACCCTAGTCTCCTCCAAAGAAATGTTACCGTACAACCAGATGTCAGTTGTCAATAACGTTTGAATGGGAAACACATGGTCTCGAACTTGGCCGTTTTCTGTAAAGAAACAAGCTAGCAAGTTCACATTTCATTTATTTAGTACGGAATGTTTACACACTCATATTTATAAATAATATATAAACAATAATCTATATTAATGATAAAATGAAATACGGCAAATTGAGAAACTATTCCTAAGAATTGAATACCCAGCAGCTCATCATGTCAGGATAACAGCAGCTGAAGCCTGCATCCAATACATAAACATAAGGTACAGTTAAGGAATGTGGTTAAAACAGAACCACAATATGTAAGAATCATTAATAACTGCTATTTATCAACACAAAAGAACAGTTCTGCCATGATTTGAGATGAATCCAACTGTGTATCACGTGTGCCAACACCCTCTGAGATGGAGGATCGATGAGGGTGGAGGCTGTGTTTGCTCTTCTTCTGGTGGTACGTGGAATTGGTCGTCCACTTGGCCCCAACGCTCCCAGTACAGACATAAGCTGCCGCCTGGTTCCTCCCTGACACTCTCCCCATGTGCTTTGGGACGTTTTCCCTCCAGCAGCCGTCCTTCCCATCTGCACAGCGACACCTCGGGCTTTCCTGACCTCCATCCTTTCAAATGTTGTTTGTGTTTGTAAATTAATCAGCTCATTTTCCAGTATGTGCCATGGTCCTCTGAGTCTATAGATAGCTATTTAATGATGTTGCTTCATGTAAATGAAAGTTGCCAAAAGCTCAGAGGATTACAATGTGTTCATCGTTTACATAAACTTGCATTTACACGAGAGCATTAAGAGCGCTTTCATTAGTTAATAAATCAGACTAATTCACTTTCATTCAGGTGCTGTTGAAGCAAATTAGATTTGGACACACTTTATTTTCACCATTAATTCAAATATACACAGTGTGCTCATTTTAGGAGCAAAAGTATAATAAGCTTTTCCTATGACTTTATTTTGAAAATGCATTAAGGAAATTGGTTTTCATTTCAGCCCCTCAGCTATTAAAAGCCAGAACATTTGAACAAAAAGTAGAGGTTTTCAATATGTTGTCCTGCTGGGTGTATGTGGAAGAATGTGCTGATGCAGGAATTGCAAAGGCAGACCGAATGAAATGTATGAAAGATTAAAAAATATTTCCATTATACAATTGTCCTAACAGCATTGATAAGAATATGATAGGCAGGTTTATTGTGTGGCAGAGGAGGACATTTCATCCGTTTCCTCTAAGGCACATTTAAAAGGACGTCATAGTGTCAAAGTGAATATTTTTTAGCACAGTCCTGCATCCTAGTTTAACATTATTTAAAGCTACATGTGAAAAAAAGTATTTTAATTTGATTTCATAAGGGTGCATTACTAAGTGCAATACAACACCCAATGCGCCTTCTCATTACATTATAGCGCTTTTTAACGGGGGAAATTCATTACAGCGTACCTCTCCCTCGTTTAAAGGGGAGACGCAATGTGTCATGAGTTAAAGTTACACGTGTATAGATCCGTGCACAAATTATATAAAAAAATCCGTAGTGTAAGTGTTGAGCCGCGTGAGACAGATGTGAATGTTCTTTGTTTCTGCTCAACAGGAGCAAGCCATTACTGTTCTTTTATATGTAACTCTGTTCCATGTTGTCATGTCATACAGAAGTTGTAGTTCGAGTAAAAAGCTATTTTGTTTGTTGTACACTGTTCTAAGTGCCTTCTAAATTTGACAAATTAAGGCTGTGCTCCAGGAGTGCAGTTGGGGGAAATGTAAATTCATCTTCGTGTCCCGTCTCATTATTTTAATCAGGCAAAAATGTATTTCCTCAAATAACTGCTAGATTTCGAATTTACAATATCTGGATGTAGCAATATCTAAACAAGGCTGAGAACTGGAGATGGACCGCACATCTGTAATGCTTTCCAAATAATGGCAGGAAGTCAGTAGTCTGATAATGGTGAAAAACCAGACTAACACATGTAAGATAAGTTCAGTCATGACAAGTGGCCAAGTTGATTTACTTTAATTGGAGGAGATACAATGTTGATTTGTGATATTATATTTTCAACTTCAATAAACAGCAGAAGTTGACAGCCATTTTACAGCCACATGCCTGTATACCATAAGCTGAAGTATGATGCAGGCAAGATTGTAAGATTTAGTTGTTGCTTCTAAACAAAGAAATGGATGTAATCAAATCTGGCCAAAACAAAGAGAGCACAAGCACACGTGGGTCGAGGGACGGTAGTTTAATGGCGTTGGAAAGCTTCATCTTAACTGTCACACTGTGGGTGTTAAGGGGCTCCGGATGAAGGCAGCAGAGACGACTCAGTGTGGGTCGAATGTATTTTATTTATTATTTTCAGGTTAACTGGTGCTTCACACTCGTGCAGCGTCCCACCCGCTCGCCGCCTCACCGGGTCACATATGGGGACACAAATAGTCGTTATTTCCCCCAGCTGAGGCTCATTGCCTCCACCTGGCCCCGTTCCCAGAGCCACTCCCCCTCTGCAGCAGAGCCGAAACCACGCCCGCCACCACACAAACATATCACACTATAAATTCTAGAATGTTGGAATTAAGCAGGGGGGGAAAAAAAGTGCCAATGAGCTTACCTATATGACTAGGAAAATTGGTATTTTCATAGATTTTATTAATATTTTATAATGTTATTGAAATTAACATTTCTAAACCAATTTCCTTCTAAGTGCCTCTTTCTAAAATAAATTCAAAGCATTTATTAAACACAACAGGGTTGGAGAAATAGGCCTGACAGTTGTTGTCTGAGAATACAAATTGTGTCATAATTTATTTTGGTTTACTTTGGTTTTAACTCAGGCTTTTATTCAGCGTTTAATGTTGGCTATAACCTTTCTGCTTCCAAATGTGTAGAATTTTTGTATGGTTTCAAAGAGCTTCATATTAGACATCGTGGCGCACCAGGGGGGAGGAGCTAAGCAGACCCAGCACATGAAGCGGGATCGCCAAGCTCAGATAGAGGGTGGGGATATTATTCATTGCAGGTGCTGCAGCCACTGGGCACGTGGCATTGGTCACACCTTCACCGAATCAGCTAATTTGAGGGGGGGATATATATACGCGCAGCTGAACAGCACCCACAGCAATCCAAAGCCTGTTTACGTTTCCTCTCCTACGCCGTGAAGTAGACTGGAGTCACTAACCCATGGTGGGACGACCCTTTTTGTTCAAAGTTGACCTAAACGCCCTTACCCTGACCTTGTAATTAAAAAGGACCCTTTTCTGATTACTGTCTCTGAGCCTCCTGTTTTATCCCTGAATCTGGCCTCCCTTCCTCTGGGTCGCCACAATTTAGAGAAAAGACAGACCGTAGAGCTGACAACCACTGCCTGACGTATTGTCTCTGTGTTACACTTTGTTTAGTCTGCTGCTCTCTTGTTCCTTGACATGTGTTCCCAGCTCTTTGGACTGTGTCTGTTATTGTCTGTACATCATTCTGAGGGCAGCCCACTGGAGATTAATAAAGTGTTCTAATGTAATCCAAAGTCAATCTGGCTCACCCAGCCCTCTCAATTAAACTAAAACAAATCACGCAAAGAAGTTATTTCCATTAATCAAATAAATTAAATGGTTGATCTACTTAATACCATGATTTCACTATTTGCGCATCAAACTGTTTTTGTCATCTTAGAACAAGTAGCCTATAAACTTCCACTGGGAGTTGTTTCATTATTGAAAAAATATAAAGGTCGCACTTGTCTCCATAATACTAATCGTGGCTCAGTATCTGTGGTTCAGTGGTTGTCAACATGCAATAACTCTTTTGGACCTTTTGAACTTTGGATTTCTTGTTGGGTTACTGGCAGGTCAGACAACTTGGAAAAAACAAATCCCTGAAAACTACGTTTGGAATGAGTGCTTTTGTTCAAGTGCTTTTAACAGGTGACTTATCTAGCATGTCAGTCACTTTGCAAATACATGGAGCGAGCACCCCCCACTCACACTAAATACAAAACAATGTTTCTTGTAATAGTATTGTCCTATCGGTAATACTGCTTCAACTAAAACCTCACTTGAAAATGATTTTTGCTTCATCTTTTCAGCACGTGAGTTTTGTTCTTCTCATCAAGTGTATTTAAATGTTCTGCTTCAAAAGAAGAAGCCCAACTTAGTTGTAACAGCGGTTTCAATTCTTTAGCTCTTGTTTATTTAGTTTTTCCTCTTTTGAGATAATTGAATTGTCACAAGCGGTGGGTGTAGGCAGAGCTTCTGGAAAAATTACTTTTAATAAATCAAAAACTAAAGGCTTGATCTTCCAAAATCAAAAAAACCAAGGACATGATGACACCAACCATAGGTAGACAATGCACATGCAATGACGCAACACGAGAAAAGAGACTCACATGGCTTAAATACACAGGTGGAAACAATTATGGACACTGCAGACAATCACAGAGGAAGACAGGACAAGGCAGGAAGGGAAGTTGCCCCAGGGACACAAGAGACATGAAACTACAAAATAAAACAAGACATGAACCCAAACCGTGACATGAATTTCTGCATAGTACATGGAACCATTACTTGTGTTTAGTTGGTATGTGTGGCTGGACCAGTTGGTGATCACAATATCAAAGCCCTGCTACCAATCTGTCCAAAGGGGAGGGGGTGAGGGTTTTTTTAAAGGTTTTTACAGTACAACTATTTGCATATAAGGTTCCACCTGAGGCAAATGAAAATGAAGGGTATGGATGGGGGTTTAGAGGGTTTACAATAAAAAATAAATAAATAAAAACCCTAATGAGAACAGATGTGCGTTTCCTTCTAGCTCTCATTTGTATGAGAGATTGGGAGTCTACTTGCAGCATCTTGTGGGTACGTCCTTGAAAAACTACCTATAAAGAGGCTATTCACGTCTAAGCAAACAGGCCATTCAGATACATTTAACTGAAGCGTTGAGGTGACAAGAACACACACACACACACATCCATGCAGCACCATGTACCTCTCTCAAAGTTTATCAAGCCTGCCGTAAATATTTTTCACTTCAATAAATCCCCATGGAGTAGATAAACCAATCTCTATTAAAAGGTGTTGTTGGATGGCAGTGATAAGGCATTGTCTCAAGGTGTCTTACAGAGGCAACTTATTTTTATGATTGAAGATCATTCAAATTGTGTGTGGTTGCCAGATCAAGAGGCAGCATATGCCACATTGTAAGACAAGTGACTTATCGCCTTGAGACCACTAGTCAGTTTGTGTAGATCGCCCGTCAAAGTCTGCGTCCAGCTGTCAGTCACTTGTGACCTCGAATGACCACCAAGGTCTAGTTCCGGTGGAATCCAGAGATCAGTCCTTTTTCATCTTCTTGCGATGCAGGCTTGCCAACCTGGTAGCATACACTAAATTGCAATGGTCTACTAAGTTAAACTGGTTAGCCTTGAAACCATCGGTTGGAGTTGCGTATATCGCGTTTAATTGATACCACAACTGATATTGACTGGGAGACATTAGAAATGTGAGTTACAGTCCTTGAAGTCTTCTTTATATGAGAGTTGAAGGACATATCCTGGTCAAAGAGAACGATTTCTGACGGTGCTGTTGGATACCAGAGCAATTCCATCCATAGAGACTGTATCACGTGACAGCTGACTTCGAGGGCGCTCTGGGCCTATCATGATAACTTCCGTTTTTTCCGAGTTTAGCATCAGGAAGTTGCAGGTCAAAGTTTTGATGTCTCCAAGACAATCCTGAAGTCTAACAAGCTGGTTGGTGTCTTCTGGCTTGATCGTTAAATACAGTTGAGTATCGTCTGCATAACAATGGAAGTTTATGCGGTGTTTTCTGATAACGTCGCCCAAAGGAAGCATATGTAGGGTAAAAAGAATCAGTCCAGCCACAGAAACTTGTAGTACTCCGTGACCAACATTGGTTGTCCTGGAGGATTCACTGTTCACAAACTGGGATCGATCTGATAAATACCAGCTGAGTGCAGTTCCTTTGATGCCAATCAAGTGTGCAGGATACAGTGATCGATGGTGTCAAATGCAGCACTGAGGTCCAGCAAGACAAGACCTTGGTCCGATGGAAGTAGTAGATCATTTGTAATTTTCACCAATAAAATAAGAATTCCTAAATGGTCTGATATTCTTACACCACCTGTGCATCAGTTGTTGGACTCTTACTGTGGCGATGGTGGCGCATGGTGTGTGTGGGAGCCGCAAGGTTGGTGGTTTGAGTCCTGGCTGCCCCATGTGCCCTCCAAGTGTCCCTGAGCAAGACACCTAACCCCTAATTGCTCCGCAGGCTAAATGTAATGTAAGTTGATTTGTATAAAAGTGTCAGCTAAATGACATGTAATGTAAAAAGGTCAACATACAACATATCTGGGGTTTAAGGAAATGTACAATGACAGCATGTTTTTCCTGCCGAGTGGGCTGTGGAATACTTAATGTCACCGCTCTTCAGATACAACATATCCCTACAGTCACTGAAATATTGTGCAAAGAAATTAGTTATGCGATACAAAAAGTATTGCTTCAAATGTATTATTGCAGTACCAAATTTATAATACACCTAGGTTATGTTCTGGCAATTAATAATAACACAATTTGTCTTTAAAGCAGGGTGGTTTTATTGTATACAAATGTTTTGTGTGGAAAAAGTTCACCAGTGTAACCAATATAAAACATGTCTGGAGATTTGGCATACTCTTCTTTAATTCAACAAAGTAGTTCATCAGACTACAGAACCTGTTAAGACAACAAAACTCTCTATATGGCACACAGAAGAAAAAACTTACAACGTATGGTGCCTTTTTATCATGACACCAAAAATCTTCCAGATAAACCTTGTGGTTTTTAGTATGTGGTTTTTTTTTCGAGCAAGGGCCCAAAAAACGGCTCGCTTTTAAAGAGGGTTGTTGGACCGAATCAGGGATCGGCAGTAGAGTCCAAATATTCTTCTGGGAACACTACCCTCCCAGAAGGCATCAGGTGTTGCAACGGAAACGACTTGAAGCTTACAGCTCCTGTCTGTGCTGCTATCTACTTAATAATACACCTCTGCTGCAGGCAGCTGCAAATAAATAAATAAATGAGTAGGCTGCTCTTTTGGCATGGACTATGTATAGTACGCTCTTGAAAGACTAAACTCTTGCTGAGATAAAAGCATAAATGTGTCTTTCCTTTGTTGTTTTTGCAATAAGATCTTATTAGTATTTAGCTAGAATTCAGAACTCCTTGCGAGTGATGCAACATGGCTGCTCAAGCTGTCTGGTCGGGTTTTTTGCACCAATCAGAAATGTCGAGTGACATGGGATGTTCCACCTGTTTTTCAAAGTAAAAGCATGTGAAAGCCCAGGATCGCTGTTTAGGCATATTCAGGTAAGGAAAAAAAAGAAAAATCTGAGCAATATAGTTGTATCAACATTTGAATGTAATTAATACACAACTTTAAATGAATTCAGTAAATTCGTTGACAATTTATTGTCACGCAAGAAAGAACTGATGGGGAAGGTTTAACTCGATTGCAATTGGTCTGTGCTTTAAACCACTACCGTAAAGACGACCAAAGCTGCACCGTTTAAAATGTCTTTTGGCTGATTTACATACCAGCTTGCAAAATGGTTTTATATTGTAGGGATATTATATTGCCGGGATCTTTGTTGTCCAGTCATGTTTGTTCTGTATGAACATTAATTGTAGAAAGATATTTAGCATTAGACACAGCGTAGAGATTTGTGTATATGGTTGTAAAACGTATTCTTGCATTGTGAATAAGGGTTTGAAATTAGGCCTTGTCTTTTGGGTACATTTCTAGAAGAACATTAGTTCTCTCTGCTCACTTTTAAGGAAAAGTAATGGCATATATTTGATTCATAGTGCTTAATATGGTAGGCTACTCAAAGACACTTTACAGTAAAACCAGCGCATTTAGCATATGAACACATATACAGTAACCAACACATCACTAATAATCATTGAAAGCGAATAGTCTACAACTTTCCTAGTAGATATTTTAAAATCCTTACACATTCAGTCGGTCCGCAATCGTCTGCCAGGCCTTTTCTCTGTTGAGTTACAGCTGCCGTATTCCTTTTGTTGCTGCGCGCGGTGTCTTCTCCATTCCTGCATCAGTAAATCTGTGATCGATACCTTGGTCTACTTAAGAAAGCCGTGGACGCGCACTTAGCTCCCCCGCTCGTCGCGGCTTAAAGCTAGAAGCATACACTGTCGTCCAACGCCGCCCACAACAGTTGAAAATGTGAGCTACACATTTAGTGAATTCGATCCAAATAGTATTCTCATGAGTAGTTTTGTCTGTTTAGTATAGTGTTTGAAAAATAATGGAGTCCACAGTTCCGGGAGTTAGACCAAGCATAGCAAAGGTAGAGTATTGATGGCCCGTTGCTGTCTAACTTGGTGCTTCATTCCCGCTCGTGGATACGTACAACACAGGAATGTGTCAGACACTTTGTCATGTTTCTGCGTCCCTGAGTGCATTCACAAGGACGAAATGAAGAGACATTAGTATGGTTCTACATTGCTACAATTGTTCAAAGGCCCACAGGATAAATTTTAGGTAAGTTAATTCATTATTACAAAATCTAAATGAATTCACTCTAAACACAAAAACATTATTTGCATTAAACATTATTTGCATTTCGCATTAATATAAACGAGGCACAATTTGTTGACGACTTTGAGTTCTAAATAATGTTGTATCCAGGAAACATTTTGTTAAGCTAATTGACTTGGGCTTGTCCCGTGTCTTCCTGTTTTATTTTGAAAGTACATCTTCTTCTTGTTTCAGACAACTTCCCCTCCCCCTATGTGCGGATCTGATTGCCTTCCCTGCCCCTGACTGTTTCCACCTGTGTCTATATCGTCTGCGTCTCTTTGTCGTGCCAGTTCGTCTTGTCCGTGATAGCGAATGCACGCTTACCCATGCCCTTTTGCCATTTCCAAGTTATTTGTTTAGTATAGGGTTTTTGCCTTTTGTAAAGAAACTTTGATTTCAGACCCTTGACTCAGCAATCGTGCAAAGTCTAAGTCACCTTATACTATATAACTCAAAGCATTAGAAGGAAAGCTTTGAGTAGCCTTGACACATAACAGTGTGTTTCAACTCTGCTCCATGCTTGCAAGCACTTAATAAATGTCCTGTTCAATGATTTTACACCAGTGTCCAATAAGATTTTTATAGCAGTTTGAATTTTGACGCTGAGTGATGACGATACTACTGTACTCTTTAGAATGTCGTTTAACAGTTTCTTTTGAGTGAAGAAATAGTGTGACGCCAGTCTTGTGGCTGAGCAGTTCTTCATCATACACCCATCACCAGCTGTATAGCATCTCACACCAGTTATATTGCCCCGAGACCCGTACATCAGCTCAGTGTTAATGACCTGTTTCCATCCGGTTGGGGCTCATTAGGCATGATTCGGCCTGCCCTGCAGCATGCAGCTCCAGAAAATAACAACCAGTCCAGTCTGACTCTTGTGTCGTCTCATCTCTGCTGCTGCTGTCATCATGAGGGGAGGGAGGGTACCGACAAGGGGGAGATGGCCCTGTTTGGAGTCAATGGAAGCTGGGTTAAACTCCCTGGTGAGTCAGTCAGACAAATCAGGCTCCAAAAAGTTGGACGTTAACTTAATTGGTGACGAATTAAATTATCGTTCAAGGCAATTTATATTCTGCCCTGAGGCTAATGCAATCATATTTTGCATTCAATTTCTTTTTTTTTCCCATCCCAGCAGCTTGACTCTTGCTTGGTTCAATTATTTTCATAGACCGGCCATCTCTTTCTGTCTTTGGTGGTAATGAAGCTCTTCGGGGTTTTCTTGTAGTGCAGTTTTATTCTCATGTTTTATGTCTTGTCCAATTATTTGCCGTCATTCGACTTGGCGAAATTTATTCGGAAAAGCGTTCCTTACTTGTGATTCATTTACCAGATGGCTTTCATAAAAAACGTCCTTCATTCCGGTGCATGCTTGTGTGCTCACACACAGATACACACACATTCCTTTACACTTTGTATATAGTAGATAAACAGGGCCCAGTTTGGAAAAGAAACATTATTTTTTTTGTGGTTAGTAAAGTCCCATTCTACTTTTTTTTTTTGCAGCCATTCTGTTGAGCCACCGGGCTTCACCACAGCCAAGGCATACCAAATTGGAACACGGCTAAAATTATTGTCAAAATCATCCACATCGTATTAGGCGCTCTACCTGCCTGATCTATTTTAACCTCACATTCCAATCCTAATGTCTAGTCTTCCCTCCCCTCTTGTAGAATAACAAAAGTTTATTTTAAATAATGAATCCAACAATTTCTTTTTTCTTTTAATAATAATAATAAATCGAACTTGTATAGCGCTTTTTTGGACACTCAAAGACGCTTTACAATTTCTTTTTTCTTTTGAGCATTTGTTGATTGTTTTGGTCCAATCAATTAATCTATATATTCTAATACCATGTGTTTAACTTATGACAACTGGACTTTGGCCGATTTTATATCTTGTGTGTTTCCATATTGGCACTTTCACGCTTTGGTGTGCACCAAAAAAATATTTTCTGCCATCCCATGCCCGTATCTCCTCCTGGACCTAATTATACTGAATAACACAGGAGCCACTTGGGGTGCAATTTTAGTTTTATTGTGACTTGGTATTATTACAAAATATCTTTCACGTCACCAATCTCCCTTTACATGTAGTAGAAAACTTACTTCAAGGTTGCCCCTAAAGATACACTTTTTAAGGCCGCATTTCAGCTATGGAGTCAAATAAGTACATCAGGTGACCAGATGAGGTTTCAAACCCCATGACATTCCCCATCACTGTCCAATTGTCACCAGTGACGTCCAGGCCTCCCTTACACAAACAACTAAGCTGCTTATGTACCGACACATCACTAATAAGCCCATTCATACCATCTACAGGTAAGTATATAGATTAACGATATGTACCCCAAAATACCATTGTTTATTTATAATCCCGCTAGATAGTTAGCAGATTATCAGCGTATAGTATTAATAATATTATAATATTCTAGATGAATAAAGCAACACATATCTTGACTTACCCTCTACCCGCTCTCTGTTGTTGATTCTTCCCCGAATTATAAATGAATGCTTGAGCACGTTGATCCGTCTAGAGGGTGAAGAGAAGGCCCGGCGAGTGTTGCGATGACTCACTTGTGGCCAAGCACTTCTTCACAGAAGAGTGCCGGGTCTTCTGATCCGTGAGCTTATGACTGAGGGACAACAATGGACCTCTCTCTCCATTCGTCTGCTGAAGTTACATTCTTTGTGAGAGTTGTGTACAGACTCAAGTTCATAGCCTTCCAAAGTTGTCGCATTTCCTGGAGGCTGTGACCGGTTTGTGCAAAGATAGGAGGTACCTAAAATTTCTAAAAAGGTCACATGTGTAAGCAGATGGTGCAATGTTGTTAATGAAGACATTGGCCGAGATTATTAGAGGCCAGGATGCACAAAAATAAGTCAGTGTCTTGGAATATCCCTGTGTACGCCTAAACACCTCCAAACTCGAGGTCCACCTAAAGCATTTGTGTGAAACAAATTTATTTTTAATAAGTTGATTTCATAGTATGCTAGTTACTCCACAGCTTTAGCAAGGCTTGTAGCAGAAGTTTTTTTAAAGTTGCTTTTGATCTGAGGGTGAACCTAAACTTCTCCATTCCGCTAGGTTTCAACCCACCAGTTACTCATGCTACTTTCACCTCTATGGATGAAAGAGGAAATTGCGAAATTGTAAGTTCCCATTCATATTCTATTATGTTCTAATTTTAATGAGATGAGCTGTAGACCTTGCGGCCAATGGCTAATCAGCTTGATGATTAACCACAAACAGCCCTGCAACCAATTCTGCAATGTGTCGTCATTCATGTTTCAAAGGTCTCAGTTGGAATGTGTCTGCTTTACTTTGAATGAAACTCTCTGTATTTAGATCAGCATTAGGGATAGTTTGTGTTTTGCACAAACCTGCAGTACAGCATGTACTGATAATTTGGCAATATTCCTAAAAGTGAAAGGTTGCTCAGTTGGACAAACTATTCCCAGAACATAACTGTAAACATAGCTCAGGAAAACAAATTCATTCACTGAATCTTTTCATGATTTTATGTTTTTTTTTGAGTTAATGAAAAAGGAATTAATCTAGCAGACAAGCTGTTTATTAAATTACATTTTATTTAGCTTGAGTTTTTCCAAAAGCAAGTTACGCTTCAAACCATGGGAGTACAACAGCAAAAGGTAGAAGACATATAAACAATGCCAAAGCTGCTACTGTTGTAAAAACGGGCCGTCTTCATAGTGAGGGAAGAGCAAGCTGATTGCCAGTAGCAAAAAGGCTCAGAGGCATGGACGTGTTTTGTGGTTCCACACAATTGAGGTCATGTGCCCATCATCAAGCTCCGTGTAAAACAGGACGAGCCTCTGCTCCCAAAGATTGACTAGCTGAAATGTCTCTGGTTCAACAGAGGAGTCACTATTAGGAAACAGGCTGTGCAAAAAGGCTAATGTTAGCATATGCCTTTAGGAGAATCAAGGTGACCTTTTCTAAGGCTCATGTTGTGCCGGAAATACAGAGACATTGGGACTAACTTTCTTGCAAAGGCAAATACATTTTGTGCCGTTGCTCCTGGTTTGGAACCCTCTTCCAGCCACCTTCAGTTATACTTCACGTGGCATCAGCGTGCAGCAACTTCTAGTCTTTACTACCACCAGTGGCTGGACTCCAAGGAGCGGTTCCGGTGGAGCAGAACTCGGCATCGTGGCCCGTTGATCATCCGGTTCGAGGATAGAGTCCAATTGCCAAAGATTCACACTATTTCTGCTCATTAAAGTAATGTTGATTCAGAGTCTCTCCTGATTGAATTAATCTATAATAATATTTAATTTGTACACTCCATTTTCTATGTTACATGAATTCAATGTGACAAAACAGACAGCTTTGTCACTAACAGGTTTGCATTTCCCTCATAGATGGTGAGGCTTTTAAAGTTTGAGGTTTGAGGCCCTTTGAGGATAGTGTTCTCGGCTGGGAACCAGCTGGTCTTTAGAAGTGACCTTAAGGCTATTGATTGAATGAAGACTGTTGTAAGTTAGGGACTAGCACCGGGCCGAAACAGGTTCTGGCCCATTCAAATTATATCATGTTATTTCTTTGTGGTTTTTAAAATAATTTTTATTTGGCCAGAAAAGATAACATACAACAAAATACCAAACAATGTGATCTTGACTGGCTTGATTTTGTAAAAGAAGTGTGTCCCATGAGGGCCTCATTGGACATCGTTTTGATTTCTGACAGTAATTGTTTGTATTTGGGGAGGTTATGGCTGAGGTTTCCTTTGTTAAAGTATGGGTGTTTCCACTCCACACACAGTACCTGGTCGGTACTGCATGTTGGAGTGCGGAGGACACCGACCAGGATGAATGAAGCAAACTCATGGGGAGCGTAAAAGGGTTTACAGTTCATAATAAAAAATTCCAGATGAAAAGAGCAGTGCTGTTGGATCACTGACACATCGTTGCACCAGCTGCTCTTGATAAAAAAAAAAGACTCCTCCTCCATCTTTTCTTCTTACGTGTCGCTGTCCGCTCTGAGCAGCTGGAAGCCCGCCAGCTCAAACGCAGAGTCTGGTATTGCTCCACGAAGCCCTGTTTGACTCCATTTGTCAATGGCCCTTAGAGACAATGCTATTCTGTACACATGACATCCATTGCAGTCTGTCCATCCCGGGAGAGGGATCCCTCCTCTGACGTTCTCCCTAAGGTTTCTTCCCTTTTTTCCCCATTGAAGGGTTTTTTCATATTTTGGGGAGTTTTTCCTGTGCCGATGTGAGGGTTTCGGGACAGAGGATGTTGCATGTGTACAGACTGTAAAGCCCTCTGAGGCAAATTTGTAATTTGCGATTTTGGGCTATACAAAATAAAATGAATTGCTTTAGAGAAGAGTCAACAAACATATACTGTATCATGATGTTAGATATTTGACTTGCTTCATTTTCATTTCTCTTGTAATATCTCAGCACGGTAGAATGGCCAGACCCCCCTATTTGCATCTTCTCTTGCCCCTCCACCTGTCAAATTGCTGAGAATGACATACCACTTCCCAAGCCAGGCCTGCCTCCTCTTTAATTGGCATTTGATATTCTGCGGTTTTTCATCCCGAAGAGGGAGAACAAGAGGTTGCCATTCATCGTGGCTCCTATAAAGAGAGGAAGTGGGGGGTTTTAGTGTCACAGAGTCTGATGGCTCTGTAATGATTTTTGGGTGACAGACATTCCTGAGCTCTATGTCAGTTAGCTTAGCCCTCCATCTTTTCCATCATTCAGCTGACTGAGATTTCCTTTAGCAACCCTGTTCATAGGCCTTCATCAGTGCTTTTGTGACATGAAGCATATATTCAACCCGATTCTGGGACGTCATTTATAGAGAGTCTCAGCCAAGATGGCAACTGAATCCGAAACGAGTCGTTTTTCGATTGTGGGCCAAGGCCATGTAAGAGGGACTTCCATTTCATAGTGACGAGAGAATGATAAGAAGGCTCCTTTGCAGTCACTCAAGCATGACGTTTCTGACGTGCAAGAACCATAGCAAATGGCGGGAGTTGTTTTTTTTCCCCAGAGTTTGAGGTCGGTGCCAGATACCCAAATTAACGTGTAGAAACACAGAAAAAGTGGATTTTTTATCATTTGCAACTGGTAATAAAAAGTAGCATCATAAATGGGGACAAATAATTCCTGTGTAGGTATTGGAACAGTACCCCTGGTGCGAAATTTGATCCTCTCTGTCAACAGCCAATTAGGATGGGTTTTTTGATAGTGGACACGTTGCTGCCTGGTCTGGAATAGGTAAAGGTAGACTATAAATCACTTGGGAAGCTGCATCAAGCCTTTTTGTTTAGTTCCCACCATGTTTCTGTCAGCAGTTAGTGCTGTAAAAGGACCCAACGGGATGAGTCAACGTCTTTCAAGGAGGAAAGAAGCCAATGCATCCCTCAGTTTTGCAGTAGAATTGGAGTCCTACATATATTTGCACCATTAAATTGACATTTTTGTGTCTTAGCAATCGGAAAAAACTTATCCTGAATGCAAACCAACAAGGTAGTCGATGACAGGCAGGGTCTTGTCAGGTCGAGGGTGCTGGTTCAGGCTGAAGGCAAGACTCAAATGCAGGGCCTTCCAACCAAGTGCTCTTTATTCTTTAACAAAACAGGACAATGACGCAACAAGGGCACACATGGCTTGAATACACTAGGGAGGTGCAGGTGATTGGACACAGGTGGAAACAATCAGGCAATCACAGGACAAGGCAGGAAGTGAAGTTACACAAGAGACATGAAAACTACACTGTGTGTGAATGTACAGTATGTTTTCTGTTTTATACTGTAGCTATGTGGATACATCTGTTTGTTTTTAGGGAAAATATTGAGGTTACAGTTGTTATGGTGAAATAACCCTTATTGCCTTCAATGTGTTTTTTAGGAAGAAAAAAAAATGGAAAAACCAAAATATTCTTCATTATTTATTACTGTATACCTGTATGCTATGTGCTGTTGAATGCATTTTATACGTCATTGTGTGTATATTAAGTAAGCATATTCAGTGGCAAAACAAGCTTCCCCATTGTGGATAATCAAAGTTTTCCAGTGTACCAGGATCTGTATCGTCTACTCCCGCTGTATCTTGTGTCACTTGCTGCTGACCATCAGGCGACGCACATACACACAGACCTGCATTGAATTATGACAGTCCCTCCGCAACATATCAGCCTATCGCACCATTCACATGAAAATGTAATGGGAAAGCTGATGCCTGCAGCAATAGTAACTCACTCCCCCCCCGCCTACCTTTTTATTTCGAGCAGTGACACGTCAAAAGGATCTGGAAACATTGAGGCTACTCAAAAAGCATTCAGGGCCTGTCTTTTTTTACGCCTCAAAAAGCTGCAGCAACTGTATGATGCTATCATATCAATATGCACTAAGATCTCTGATGAATGTTTCCAACTCCTTGTTGAAAGTACGGCACGACGAAATTTAGGCAGTTCTGAAGACAAAAGGGGTTCGACCTTTTACTTGCAAGGTATACCTAATAAAGTGGCCGGTGAATACAGATGTATCTAAATATTCATATAATATATATTGTGATGAGCGTCCCAAGCCCACATCAGCGTTGCCCTGGAACCTACGAGGAACACCTGCTCACCACTCATCACGAGCTGAGTGGCCACACCTGCTGCTCGTCAGCTCTGCTGCAGGTTCAGAAGGGACAGGGAGGCCCCCTGGAGAAGGCCTGTAGAAGGCCAACCCTCTTGAGCGCGTCTCTCTCTCCAGAAAGCAGCAAGTGACCCTATGGCACCCCTGGAGCACTGCACCGAGAGCACCAGGGCCCGTGAAACCTCACCAGCTAAACCTCCACTAATTGACACTACGGTTGTAAATGATTCTGGGATGTTCATTGAAATTGCTTGGATAACCCTTGCAAGAGATCATTCATATTTTGGGTTAGATCTTACCACAATTTAGTTGGTTAATTCAATGTAATACTATTTTCCTGTATATATACTATGCATTTTCACAATTTCTACAGTTATTTTATTTTCCTGTCTATAAATGCTGATGTAGCAAAAACCTCCACCCTGTAGGAGTGATTATCTATCAATCTATCAATTTACACTGCTACTGCAGATAAAGTTGCACATTGCAACTTTTGAAATCAAAGTCAATCTAAATAGTCTTAGGTCTAATTGTTTTATATTCCCTCAGGTTGTAGCCCGCTGTGAAAATGAAATAAAAGCATTTACCATCTGTTGGCTCCATTTGTATTGGACACGAACGCTGGAGGAAAAATCTATCTAATAATCTGTGAAATATCAATCTGTGATTTAGCTTTTTATTTACTTTGTTGATCCTTTCACACTTCGTTAATCAGATTTTTTGATTCACTGTGTCCATGGCCCCTGATGAGGCCAATGACCGTTGGGTCCTCTGAGGTGCAGTCGTGTAGAGGGAGAAGAGCAGAGGGGCAAGTACATACCCCTGGGGGCCAGAATGAATGAAGAGCTCCTGCAGTGAGAAAAAAGGTTTGCAGTCTATGAAAAGTGTTTCTAACGGAGGGCTGCACAATTCCTTTAACACTGTGCCATCAGTACACCAACATTCGTTAATATAAAAGCAGATTCTGCGTCCCCTTGTTTTCTCAGAGAAGTCGGATGCCCTGGCATGTTGAGCAAAGTTTCAGTGAAGGACTGGGTAGCGAACCTGCCGAAGTCTATGTTTGACCAGCGTGGCGTCCATGTTTAGGAGTTTTTTTGTTTAATGTGATCCCAGACTTGGAAATGGATCAAATTAACAAAAACAGAAAAGCATTAATAGGAAATACACCAGATTGAGGCATACAATCATTTTCCTTTGATAAAATACCTTTTTGAGTTAGAACATTTTTGGTTATTTGCTAAAAGTCTTACCACAGTTTTGTTGGTTGATTCAATACTATTTTCCTGTATTTATACTTTATTTTCCTGTCTATAAATGCTGCTGTAGCAGTAATTATCTATCAATTTACACTACTGCTGCAGATAAAGTTGCATATTGCAACTTTTGAAATCAAAGTCATAAACCTCTAAAGTTAAAAACGCAATCTAAATAGTCTTAGGTCTAATAGTAAAGGGCTTGTTTGTTTGTCCCACCCATGCACCAGGAGTTCTACTCTACATCTTTGTTGCATGCAAATGTACTTTTTAAAATCATGCTGGGGACTGAGGCCCCCAGAGGAAATCAACTTTACACTTTCAGGACTAGTTGTCCTTTAATCAGACATATAATCTTCATTAATAACAGGTCCACTATGATAATAACCCTTGTGTAATGGCAGGTTGTGAAACAGATTTGAGCTCTGGTTGAATCCAGATGCAACCCTTTTTTAGATCACATTCATCAATGTGGTTGAAGCAAAAGGTTTCTCAGAATACACTAAACTGCAGACGTCACTGGATAGCTTTTTAGTCTTGACATACTGTCAACTAGTGGTTACCTTGTCAAGCAAATGCATTGTTAATGCCAAAGGTAAATCAAAGCAGTTCAAAAGTCTATTGTTGGATTTGAATTGTCCTTTTGCTTATGAAATTTCGAAGCTGAAATGACCTGGAAGTAATGTTTAAATTTACGAAATGATAGAGAATAAAATGAATATAAAGTGCATAGGGACACAGATATACTCACAGTACACTTTTTGGTGTGTCTGCTAACGGGAAGACACAGTTTGTGTCAACTGTGGTTCTTTGGTTCATAAGGGACCTCAGCCTCCTGCCAGATGGAAGGGGCACAAACAGTTTACAGGCCGCTACAATCTTTCTAGCTTTCTTCAGGGTCCTTGAAGTATGACATATTACAGCCAATCCTGCTCTCTACAGAGCAAATGACACACTGCAGCCTGCCCTTTTCCTTGGCAGTGGCTGTAGCGTACCAGATGGTGGAAGGTGGGGTTGCATTCTTCCTGAAATAACAATCATCAATCCCCTGTCGTCTGAGCGTTGAGCTCTAAGTTGTTTTGACTGCACCACATCAGCAGATGGTCAGACTCCTACCTGTAGGCAAACTCATCCCCACAAGAAATGTTGGTGTGCAGAGGGGAAAGAATACAGCCTTGGAAGAAACCGATGCTTATGGACCGAGAGGTTGAGACATGTTTCCCCAGCTTCACATGCCACTTCGTGTCGGACAGGATCCATTTGCAGAGAGTTTTTCCTGCAGCAGAGACTGGATGTAGGAGAACTGCAAGGGGTCCAGGAGGGGGTTAGTAAAGTCACTCAAAGGACTTCATGACAGAAGTCAGGGCGACGGGGCTGTAGTCAGCAAGTCCTATGATTCTTGTTTTCTTGGGAAAAATGTATGGTGCTGGAGGCCTTGAAGCAGGCTGGCCCATGGCATCTTTCCAGTGAGGTGTTAAAGAAAGAACACCAGAGACAGCGCATCAGCAGAATGCTTTAGGGTGGAGGAAGAAAAAGAGTCTGGGCCGATAGACAGCCCATCATCAACATACCTCAAAGGAGAGGTATCGAAGGATAAGAGTGAGAATGGTGCCGGAAAAAACTAATTCTAAAACATGACGCAGTTAGGAGACAAGCGAGGGTTTCACTCAATTAAATGTCAAAAGAAATGTATGAACTAAAGTTTTGTATTATGGCTTCATCGGTGTCTTTCGCAAGGTCAGAGTCTGTGAGAGTGTGGTGCCCCACCACGAGTCAAATAAAGTCAACAAGTTAGATCATATTTAGAAAGGTTAAAATAGCAGAATTAATCCACAACAAAAGTGAACATACAAAAGTATTCATCGTTCCAAATGAAGCCTTCAGTGAGGCCCAACGGTCATTAATCCTAATCTTTTTAAAGGATTATACCAGCTGGCATATTGACAGGCAACTGCATCAACAGACATCAAAACGATGTAGTAGTGGCACTTAAACTCTCAGACACACAGCACCGAACCTCTATGTCCTCAACGTCATACTATATCATTTTTCTCTTAGGTCCAGGGGTGAAAAGTCAACCTTAGCTCGGATGCAAATCCGCTGAAATCATTATGCAAAGCGAGGCAGGAGAATCGCAAGATCTGCTAGGAGAAATTGGGTTGCTGAGAATAATGTAGGACTTTGATCTTACTATGAGACTATATTTACAATAATTGTTAGAAAAATAGACTTGGCAGTGTTCAACCCAGCCGTTCACCCAATGTAGCGTGGATAACCCTTATAAAAGTCTCACCCTAAAATGTAAGTGTTAAAGATCAATACTGATACCATATGAGTATATTCCTGGCCAGAAAGTATTTGGCCTCATCTCAGTTCTCAGGCAGGTCAGGGTGTGGAGCTAGCCGGAAGCAATTTGTTGTCACAGCATGGTGAGAGAGGCAAAGCCTTTATCAAAATGTCTACATGGTGTTTAAATTATACTTTCCTATGTAAATAATTGTAGTGGCTAAAGCATTTTGTCCTTTCCTATGGCCCCTATTTCTTCGTCCTGTTGTTTTACCCACACAGGGAGATCGGGTCCAGGTGTCCGACTCGCAGACTTGCCCCCCTAACAGAAACCAAGTGCCAGTCATCATCAGGCGCAGTCGCAGGGCTGAGGCAGAGGTCAAAAGACTTTGTCTGTTGCACCCGTTTATCCTCCTACTACGTGCCATTCACAGAAACTTATAGGCACACCCGCCTCACTGTAGGGGCACACTTTGCTTTGAACACAAAAATTGTAATACATTATTATTTTTTTTATTGGTCAAATATCAACCAGTTACCAGATAGTTTTTACAAAATAAAATGTACTTTTGCTAGGAACAGAAAGTGAACAAAGATTTTGTATATACATTCTGTACATTTGTTTCCTCTTCTCTCTGATGTTCACACTTTGTCAGGTTTTTTCTTTTCAGCGATTACTTTATGTCTGGTCACAAGGCAAATACTCCAGAATCATATCTGTCACAGCAAACACATGAGTGCTTGGGATTTCTCAAACCTTTAAAGGGTAACTGTACAATTGTAAACATGTAGTTTTGAGTTTGAGTTACCAGGGTAAGACAAGATATACTTTCAAACCTTTTGTGGAGGCATTTATTGTTCGCAGACGGTGATTGTCTGTGCAAAACCTCCTTTTGTCACCTCAAAAATCTAAACACTGTCCGCCTAGTCAGATGCAGAAAAGTTCATCAATGCCTTTATCTCCTTACAAAATAATGCGGGCCATTTCAAACATTAGTTGAAAACACGTAACGCGCATGCGCAAGTTCTTAGACGCTGGCAGAGCTTCCACCGGGTGCAGCTTGAGGGGAAGTGTGTTCGGGAGCAGAGCGACGTGAACGGGCTGATACAAACACGGCTACCGGCCCCAATACTATAGTAAGTATTTGAGTGTTTGAATGAAGCACACCTGAAACTATTACCAGTTATTTTACTTTTTCTGCCCACTCGATACGGGAAAGACTGTTATTTTGGTATGCTAGTTAGCATGCTAGCGTTCAACATGAACTGGACCACAAGTAACCCAGTGAGCATTATTTGGTTGAAAAGACGCGTGTTTGGTGATGCTTATGCATTACACACTTGGCCTTTTCCCTAAAGTCTTTGTTCTTCCCTCCTCACAGGTTCCTGTGGATGGAGGTTACATCTGATGGAGTTTGTCCCTGCAGTTGTCCTGCCTTACACCTGGCGTATTACTCTGAATATTTGAATAATTTAAGGTTGTAGGAATTGAACGTACTGTACATCTTGAAGTTTTTTTTTCTGTACACACCTAGTCCTCCGCTGTTTTGTCCAGTTGAAAGGAGTTTTACGTGTCGGGATGCTGCATGTTTACAGACTGTAAAGCTCCCTCAGGCTTTTTTTTAATTTTCGGTTGAACATAATAAAATGAATTGATTTGAATTAACATGTTAACTAGAGGAATCTGCAACTGAGGGGTGTTCTGCGCATTCTGAATCATTGATGATGAGGGAGACGGAGCTGATTTCAGGTATACGATCCGGATTCAAGTGACTCAGCCAGATCTTGTTACAGAATCTGAAAATGAAGTGCCAATATTTCAGAAAAATGGTTTACAAAAACAAAATTCTAACTGGTTGTTGCTGCACTTATAATTTCATAGTTTGTTTTGTATTGGAAAAGTGTTATATTGATATGAATAAATACAAATTAATCAAATTGTGTTGTCCTTGTTAAGGGCTGTTGACAAGTGTGTAACTTGTACTTTTCCATCGAGCAATTTTGCCGTTGAAAAGACATCTATGTTGAGACCAGTTTTCAACGTGATTTTTAATATCGGTGGTAAACGTACAAATGTGGACATCATTTCTTTTTAAACCTATAAAATAATGCTATAGCACAAAGTAGAGGACGACATTTTACCGTATTAAAAATCACATTGATATGCGGTCTAAACATAGACGTCTTTTCAAAGTCTACAAATAGATGTTGAAACAACTTTCACATTTAAACCATTTTGCAACGTCTATTCAACGTCTTTTCAACCAAAAAATGCTCACTGGGTGATGCTTATAGTATATTCACTAAATTATGTTTCAAACATTTTATTCAGACCACAAAAAACCATATCAACTTGTCGTAAAAGGGCACAGTATGTCCCCTTTAAATAGGCATTTCCCACCTGTGCTAGCAGAAGATGGCATTTGAGAACAGGCAAAGACATGGATAGAGTCATACATCAACCGCACTCTTGGCTCTTGTCAAAGCAGAAGCAATTTGTCATACTTTGCCGGAGATATGAGCTTCAAACTCCTAGTCAACTCAAGTCTGACTTGTATCTTTTAGTATTTCACGAAACCATTTTGATGCGGCATTGAGTTCAAAGGTACAGTCATGTCTCCAAAGGAGTTTTCTCCTCTGTGACAGTACAATCTATTCACTGAAGATTCAAAGTTTGGAATAGACCTGATTCTGACCTCACCGTTTTACACGTACCATATTATTGCAGCCACTTTTCTTGCGTTCATGCATTTCATAGAGGTGAGTTACTGTTTATTGGACTGTACTGGGGAGAGGCAAGAAAAAAAAGCTAATTAGCTATGTTCCTCCGAGGTACAGGATGCTAAATGAAAGAAAAATAAATATTAAACATGACAAGGACTTCTTTCTTTACCATAATCCATCCATCTTCAACCGCTTATCCAGAGTCCGGTCGCAACAGCTCCTGCGGATGACCCCAAACTTCCCTTTCCCGGGCCACATCTACCAGCTCTGAGTGGGGGACCTCAAGGCATCCGCAGGCCATTCAACAGCAGAGATATAATCTCTGGACGTGCCTGGAACACCTCCCCAGGGGGCATCCTTACTAGATGCCCAAATCACCTCAAATGGCTGCTTTCAACGAGCTTCTCATCCTATCTCTGAGTGTGACGCAAGCAACTCTCCTGAGGAAACCCAGTTCGGCCACTTGTAATCGTGACCTAGTTCTTTCGGTCATGACCCATCCTATATTACCATAGGTGAGGGTAGGAATGAAGTTTGACCGGTAGATTGAGAGCTTTTCCTTTAGACTCAGCTCTCTTTTCACCACAACGGTGTGGTAAAGCGAGTGCAATACCGCCCCCGCTGCTCCGATTCTCCGGCCAAGCTCACACTCCATCTTCCCTTACTTCGTGAACAAGACCCCGAGGTACTTGAACTCCTTCACTTGGGAAAAGGACACATTCCCTGCCCGGAGAAGGCAATCCATCGGTTTCCTGCTGAGAACCATGGCCTCAGATTTGGAGGTTCTAATCCTCACCCCAACTGCTTCACACTCGGCTGCGAACCGCTTCAGTGAGAGTTGGAGGCCGCAGGCCGACTTCGTCTGCAAAAAGCAGCGATGAAATCCGTAGACCCTCCTCCTGCCGACCACGCCTCAATATCCCGTCCATGAAAACCACAAACAAGATTAATGACAAGGCGCAGCCTGGCAAAGGCCAACCGCCACAGGAAACGCCTCCGACTTACTGCAGAGCACCTGAACACAGCTCTCGCTTTGGGCGTATAGGGATTCGATGGCCCCAAGTAAGGACCCCCGCAGCACCTCCCACATTTTCTCTCTGGGCTGCTCCCCTTTGAGCCTGTCGGTACACTGCAACTGCCTCTGGAGTCCCGCCAGATATCATAACCCGGAAGGCCTCCTTCTTCAGAAGGACGGTTTCCCTGACCACTGCTGTCCACCACAGGGTTCGAGGGTTACTGTCCCTTGAGGCCACAACTCACTGCTGCAGATTCAGCAATTGAAGTTTTGAACATACACCACTTGGGTTCAATGTCCCCTACCTCCACAGGAATGTGACCCTCCTCCAGACGTTCCCAGTTAACCCGCACTACACACTTGGGTTTACCAGGTCCTTCCTGAGTCTTCCCCCATCCTCTGACCCAGCTCACTACCAAATCCAACTAATACCGTTCCACCTCTCGCACAAGCTCCGGCTCCTTCCCACGTCCCCAGAGCCAGCATATTCCGCCAAGGTCTGTTCCATCTAGATCCCCCCACTGTCCCCCACCCTTGTAGCAGCGCACCCAACCACATTGGTTTCCTCCACAGGTGGTGAGCCCATGGGGGTCAGAATCTTTGGATGCCACGTCACTCCTTTGGGCTATGCCTGGCCACCAGATGGTCGTTGTCAGGCCCTCCATCTGGGCCTGGGTCTAAATGCGGGACCCAGGTTTCCGGGTAGTTCCTTTTCTCTTCCGCTTTTTCATAGGGTCTTTTGGACCATTCAATAGGTCTGGATGCCATACTTTTTTTTCACTGGTTCTAACAGGCCACATGTTGGGACTGTATGAAAAAATGGATCAAATATTGTTTCTAGATCATATCATGACCATAATAAACAATATTCAATTTTTTTTTTTTGGGGGGGGGGGGGGCACACAGGGGCTTTATAGTTGATCTCTTTGGTGACTTTCAGATCTTCATTAGTCTGTCTCTTATCCAGTTCAATCTTAAACGACAAAGTTGTCTCCTCGGTCTTCTCGGACTAGGGCTTACAACGCGGTTTATGACTGGATGAAGTCATTCCAATCTCTCTGTGCTGCTCTCTTCCCTCAACCTCACTGACTGTTTTCAACTGAATACGTTTATTTTTCAATGGGCACAATGCAGAACAAAGACCAACTTCAATTAACTAGGCTCACTGGTTCCCAGTTGGTGTGCCTTTAAGGCAAAAGCTCAACATTGCTTTTGAGTCCTTTCCTTTTCCCAATTCATTACAAGCCTCTCTGATCACAAAACATGTTACACAACTGAGTGATTTAAAGAGCACAATGCAGGAATGTTTTATATTAGAGAAGTAGCAATATGATTTTGCCTGCAGTAACCCAGACTATCATAAGAAAGATGAAAGCTAAAAGTTTCTCAGATGTTTGCAAAAATAATTTGTAGATATAATACACCTCTTCAACGTTCATGGATGAAATTCTGAATAATATGACCAGCAGGATCTCATTGACAAAACACTTCAGGTGTGTTTATTGTAATCTTTGTCTACAGCCATACACTGACTGAGTGGCAATATAAGTGGAGACTCAACAGATCCAATTGAAATTTCATTTCCAATTTCATCACACAATATGTATCTTATATAAATGTATTGTTCAGAAATAGCATACAGCAAAATCAAAACATGTAGCAATAAATAATTCTATATATATCTGCAGACACTTTATTACTCTGCCACAACTCTCAAGTGAAGTTAAGTCAAAAAAAATTCCAGTGGTACACAATCCCATAATGCAAAGGATGAACTGAGGTGTGATTACTTCAAATAGTGACAGTCAAAGAGCAGTTGATGCATAGATTACATGTGCTTATTGTAGGTATGAGCTCAAACTGCATGGGGTGATCAGGAAATCAGTGGGAAAAGTGAAACTGAATCACCCCAATAACCATCCTGGCTGCTTTGATGAGCCGACCGATTCTTGGTCTGATTAAAACCTAGCCACAATACAAAATTTACTTTAGTAACGCAGATGTGAATTTTTTCTCTGGCAACTGGCGACCAAGTTTGGTTGGGAGCTCAACTTGTTGTCAAAAACATCCTCATTAGCTCAAATATTTGATTTGGCTGCAAACTTGCTCAACTTATTGATCAGCACTTTATGCATTACACCATGACAAAAAATGGTTACTCACTGGCCCGTGACTGAGCACTATCCTTTGAGTGTTACTAGGGCTTTAAGTAATCAATAACCCAGCTCACATTTAACATATATGTCCAAACAAACCTTTACTTTTTGAGATTGCTGGACTGAGTCACCTTGACTTGTTTGTAATTGTGGTCAAATCTTTTATGCATGATGCCACAACAATATTACTGTGCAGCTGCTACTCAAGCCAAGCATGATAATCGTGTTAGCCACGCTGACCTCACGGCTAAGGTCCCTCTTCGGACTTTAAAACATGTTAATTCTCTGGCCATTTCCGCCTTGGCCAAGCAGAAAATGCCCTTCTCTTTGGAGTAGATGCTCTATTGATTTAATAGACTGCAAGACACAGGGAATCCATGGCTTTGAACATGTTAGCATTTTTCTCAGAGTGCTGCTTCTATGACCAACCACTTTGTACATGTTTTCACTTTAATGTGTGTGTGCATGTACCAGAAAACTCATAAGGGATGAAAAAGGTGACAGGGGGTGTGTGTGTGCAGCAATATGACGCCCCCTCGATTTTTGAGAGTTAAGTGTAATCCAAAAAAAGAGCCAATATAGAATAATATATTTTGAATTAGGCTGGGTGCAGTTTAATTTTCTTAAACAAACTTCAAATTGAGTCAAATCTTTTGTGTGATGAACCTCCAAGTTTCCTTAACCAAGAGTTTTGGATTGTTCTGACAAAACACAAGATCTCCTTTAAACCCCAACATAACAGATTTAAGCGGAATTGAAAGACACCTTACAGTGTTTTAGCAAACACTCCATTGCACCTTATTCCTGTGAAGTCTCCTGTTGCTTAACCCACACAATTGTTGCAGAGCAATCACGAGAAAATCCTGCTGATGGAAATCCATTGTCCACTGACCGCTTGCAAATAACTGTAGCAGCAAGGACAACACAATTAATAGCAACCTCAACAGCCAGACTTATTGACTTTAACCATACCATTAATAGCTTTTATTGTGTGCGTTCTTTTCTTGCAGTATAGTGTGAGTTAGGACAGTAACTTAATTTTTCATTTAAAATATTATTCATCCATAACATTCATATTATTCTGGGTTATTTATTAATATATATTTTCTTTACATTTTTTGAGATATTTAATGCATATTATCTCAGAACTGCACGAGTGATATAGACTCCTGACAGTGTCTCAGCGTTCTGTCTTGGTAGCATGACATGTTAGCTGACTCCTGGAGTTGATGCAAATTAAGCATTTTGTGTGTAAGGACCCTTAAACCCAACATTACTGGACCTTTTTGGATTTGTTTTCCAAATGCAGCTCTATGATAACTTGTTGCGAGCTCACAGTGGCCACCCTGTTCTCCATTAAATATAATCCTGTCAACACTGTTACATATGTGGGGGAGCACGGGGTCGCTGCTATCTCCGTGCTCGTCCGCGGAATATAGAGCTGTGGTTGGCACAGTGCTACTAAGGGAAGTGTGGGCCGGATACGCTCCCCGTCACTGGCAGGCGAAGGCTGCATTATGCTAATATAACATCCAGAGGAAAAGACAGAGCAGTCAGAGAGATGGAGTGGTGGGGAGCCATGGTGTGGAAGAGAGCGAGAGAAGGCACATAGTCTACACATGCGGGGGCGAGAGCGTTTGTCATATTCTCGCATCCAAACACCCCCCCCTCCCCCTCTACACGTCATTTAAATTGGGTCAGACAAGTGCTGGAGAACCAGTTCAAATGCATTGGGCAAAAAAAAGAAACAGTGAGATGCAAAACAGCACAAGGAAGAGACATTTTGATGTGAAAGCTGCCAGTCTGTCTTGTTCTGTTCCAAACCCTGGTCCCTTTTCCTCATTCATTTTGACCTCTGCCCAGACATTCCACAACTGCTGATGAGGCCGTGCCAGAGGGGAATATAATTTAATTATTGCCACAACGAATCACAGATGGCTTATCCGAGTACCTCCAAGAGCGTACATATTTTTATATACTAGCTATTTTTATTCCCCCAGATTTAAGCATGGGGGAATATTACAGCCCTATCTGACGCAGGCTTACTGGCAGGGCATGTCCAAAACGGAAAAATCAAAGCATGCATGTCATGAGAAACATGCACACAGATTGTAAAGGTAAATGACAAAGCTGGTACGGTAAGTACATCTCAGCAGAAAAAAGGGTGTTGAGCTGCAAACACACAGTGACAGAAGTGGTGTCAAAGATGCAGGGGTTTTTTCTGCTGCCTAAGGAAATTCCCGATTCCACTGCAGTTCCTTAGCTTTCAAAAAGTATTCCATCCCAAAGAGCGGTTTGCAAATTCAATTTTGTGATACAGATCTGACTGTGTCACATTTTAAATACTTTGGTAAAAATATGAGCGAAGATTTTTTAAGGCAGCCTGAAGCGTACAAAAATAAGCTGCTTAGACACCCATGAGAGAAAATTACGGACTACAAGTCTTTTTATTCAGTGTCACTGAAAATTGTTTGAATTATAATAAACAATATGTGTCCTGTTTTTTTGTACTTTCCAAATGAAATTAGTGCCTTGACCAGGTATAAACCAACTTCTTGTCAATGATGAGTGGAAACCTCAAAACCGTTACATTTCCGGAAACAAGAAAAGAAACCCTGCAAAGTTTCCAGCTTTTAAACACAACAACCAGTTTTTAAGGCCTTTTATGTCATAATAAAGGGTGACACTTGTGAGGTTTGTCCAGATAAATGTCAGTATATATGTTGCTGGCTAAGGATCAGTTAAGATGGCACACAGCAAAAAATGAAAAAGTTTCAGCTCCACCTAAACCCCTTTCAGAATGACGCTCTCTTGGATGTATGTGGTTATAGCTTTAAATCTCTGCCGAGTTATAGAACAATATGTGGACATTCTGATAAAGTGAAGGATGCATTTTTAGTACGAGTTCAGTAAGACTAAGTAAGAGTTCAGGCGAGATCTCCAGAATTTCAGGATAGTCGGTACAGACATATCATTTAAAGTGATGCACTGTAAACCCGAATAAGTTACCAAAACTCAAATAAATTGAGACAAACAATTGCCACTATTTTTAAGTTTAACTTAAAAATCAAAGTTTCCAGAACTAAAATACGTATTTTACAAGGGAAACATGCGTCTCAATGTAATAGTTGAAAAACATAAGACTCAATCTCTGGAAATTTGCTGTGTGTGCAGAACATAAGTGGTGTGAGAGACTGAAAACCAGCTCAAGGACATTCACAGGAAAATGTTTTACTGAACATCTTATTACTTGCCAGTACAGTTTTAGTGAGGAGAAAGTAAAACAATACATGGAAACTGTAAGGGTAGACTAAACAACGGTATTAGTATTTTGATGAAGAGTTGCTTATACTTAGTATAACAAGTTAATTACTATTAGCTTACCAAAACATGATCATCGACTTCAGCTAACAGCTTTAAAATTACAATGTTTTACTTAAAATAGGATTTGTGCAGTGGCAGTATTTCCCCTGTGCTTTCAAGTTCTACTTCAGTTATGTTATTAAGTTATGCTCATACACAAAATAGTTCCATTTAATCAAAAACGATTAGTTAAAATTACTCAAAAAGGAGGAACATGTTACACCTAATTAAAAAGTTTTAAATTACTTTTGACATCTGTGTTTACAGTGTGCTGATAAAATCCAAAATGTTCTAGGGCTGTGCTAAAGAGTTTGAAAAGATTTTCCTGACATTTTCTTAGTTGCATCTTACAGCAAATTGGGGCAAGTATCAGTCAGGAGAAGTGAAGGAAAAAGTGACATTACTGAGAACTGGACGTCCCTCTAAAATTGATGAAAAGATGAGAAGGAAACTTATGTTACGGGACGAGTGTGACTCTGATCCCGGGGGATGATTCCTCTCCCACTCTCGTTGGTACTTTTGCATACTTACAGACCCGCCCTCCTCTGACTCTGATTGGTTGGTTTCCAGGAAAGTCGCTAAAAGCCAAAAACCACTACCATGAGCTCATCCTTCATTTTGGTCCACTTATTAGATTGTGGACATTGCGCTTTGAAAACAAGCACAGCTATTTTAAGCAGTGTGCTAGGAAACTGCAGTACTTTAGCTGAAAGACACCAGTTGCTACAAACATATTTACACTCCGCCAGCTTGTTTCCTCCAATGCTTCAAATAGGAGAAGCAACTTAGTTTGAGTGGAATCCAGTGTACACTCCTTAGCGAGCTGCAGTTTTGAACCTCACAAAAATGAGACACTTGACAGTGAAAAACCGCCATTGGTGCGAAGACTGGAGCAAAGTATCCTGAACTACGACTGGCCAGGCCTAGAAGTCCAGAGACCTAGTAACACACTGAATATCACCCCACCCACACCGAATCCTGGTGAAAAGGAGGATGGCTGACTCAAAGTCAATGGAGCGGCTTAAAGCTAGTGGGACGTCTGCAAAGCGACAATTCTCCCGGCTGTCCAACAACATCGTCCGGATGCATGCCATAATGACTGAAGACGAGCTCAGAGACCATTTCAAAAGGCTCATAATTGAGGCCGACGATGTGGAGGCTCAGTACATTGCAGAGGTGGAGTTGGAAGCAGATCCTGATGAAGTTCCCGGGTAGAGCAAGCAGCAAAAGGCCGATATCGGGAAAACCGCAAGCGAGTGTGAGATGAAATTGAAAGAGCTGAAGGACTTCATTCGGACGACACTCTGGGCTAATTTCGGAGAGGAGGAACTGATTATGGCGATACAGGCTGCAGAGGAGAAAGTAAAGAGTGTGATTTCCTTTGAACCTGGTGGGAGTAAAGAGGCTTTTGACTACATGGAAGGACTGGTTAAAAGGGCGAAGAAGCTACACACACAGTGGAAGTGTTGGGCCCCTCCTGCCGAGCAGAAAGACTTCCAGCTGCGTGTAAGGGAGCTCGAGCAGACCGTTCCCAAGTTAATGTCCAGAAAAGCAGAGTTCATCGAAGCGAAAGCTAAAGAAGACGCCGAAAGAGTTGTGAGTGCAGCTTCTATCAGCTACCCGACATCAACATCAGCCATTAGACTGAAGCCAACCTCCCTCCCCAAGTTCACTGGCGTCAGGCGAGACTTTCATCGCTGGAGAGGAGACTGGGAGATCCTTCAGAGGCAAGGAGAACCTACTGAGTCAAAAGAAGTAAAAGAATTCCAGCGTCTTGACAGTTTGGATGACAAGATAATGAGAGATCTTCGATTGATGTCCACAGCAGACGACATTCTTCGGGTCCTGGAGAACCGGTTTGGAAACCAAACGGCGATTGCCATAGAAATAGTTGAGGAGCTGCAGAGACTTCCAGCTGTCAAAAGTCACCAGCCCAAGAAAATTGTTGAGCTCATCCAAGCTGTTGAAAAAGCCACTTTGGAGTTCCCAAGATCCTGCTTTGAGCTGCAAAGCACTTAGCTGCCCTCCAGACCTGGGCAACGGTTTTAACCAGATGAGTCAGGTTGCTGAACCGTCCTTCATCCACCAGGTTTCGGACAGCAGCACCAGCAGGTGGTCTCCGACACTGCAGGTCTGGTGGCCCTTCCTTCACCTGAGCTCTTGTGAGCACGGCAGTAAATGATTTCTTTTGCATCTTTCCAACACTCTCTGGCAGTTGCGGATACATCCTTTGCAGACTTAATTGGCCACTCACTTCCTGGTAAACTCAGGAACTCTGGTCCTTGCTGCCATGGTGAACCTTCATCCAAATCTTTTGGACCGGCCCCACGAGTGATATTATCAGCAATGTTGAGCGTTCCAGGGATCCACCACCAATCCTGACGTTGTGTGCTGCCTTGGATTTCTCCAGTCCTGTTGGCAAAGAATGTCTGAAAGCCATAGTTTTCACGTTGAATTGCACCAAGGACTGTTCGACTGAGTTTGATGACCAACTATACCAGATTAGCGTTCAGAGGGCTGTCAGGCTCAAAGGCCTTCGTCCAGATTGAAACACCTTCTGTAACACAGGTACACTGTACAAAAGAGGCATGGCAGTTGTAGTGTCCCAAAATGATATTGGCTACACCTTTGGAAAAATTGTGCTCATCCTGATCAATCAGTCATGTGTGCATTTTGTTGTGGATCTTGGTGTATACGGTCTACAAAGCACTAATTCTGCTCATTATGAGTGTCTGACCATTCAGAGTCTTGCTGATTACTACCCATTGAATGAAAACAATAAGTTTGGTCTTCACTTGATTGCTCTTCACCATTCTGTGTGTTACATGTAAAAGACGAATAAATGGATTATATTGAGAGTGTGATAAAGGCAGTGCTGCCACAACTAGATGGTGAGAGACTGAAGACTGTTGTTGCTGAGTTGGTGTCCAAGTTTGGAGTGGAAACACCAGATGATTTACAGTTCATCACGGAGGGAGACATTGGACATCTTCTAACACCCGTTCAGTGCAGAAAAATGATTAATGGCTGCAAAGGAGGTAAGCATTTCGATGTACAAGCTTATTTAGCTCTGCTATTTATGTATGTGTTTAAGTTGTTTGTAGCTCAAATTATTCCAATAATCTTGCAGCAAATATTCTTCTCACTTTTGTTTTTGTATGCAGATCAAACAACATCAACCTTGGCCACATCTTTACCTGAGGCCGAAAATAGTGGTTCCTCCAGCATGTCGGATTTTACCAGTCCAATCAGTTCACAGGAGAACAGCATTTGGTTGGACACGTTGGTGGTGCCATGGGACAAAATGAGGCCCACTCTCAGAAGAGCCATTGACAATGATAATAGACCAGAGGTAGAAGATCGCAGACAAATGGTGAAAGACATCGTCGATTCCATGTGAGGACACTGCTTGAACTCCACACGAAAAGACTGTACAGCAGTAGCAAAAGCTATAACCCAGAAATAGCCTGTGAGCTTTTTAGATAAAAACTCATGAGGGAGAAATAATTGGATGCGGATACTTCAGTTTACTGAATCAGCTCAAGACCAGAATTGAGTATGTCAGGCAACACCCTCTCCCGTCTCAGGAAGCCCAGCTACTCTCAGACCAGTGATGATGACCAGCCAAGGTTAAAATGTCTAGATTACTAGTACGTATAATATCAAATGCAAAAGCTCAGGCATCAACCAATGCGTCATATCATTCATGGGGGACTTCTCCATGTTCAACCTGCTAAATGATTAGATGGAGGTGAGGCTTGTATAATGATGTGGCCTTTAAATTAAGGAGTTAACTGTTTGGTTATTTATACATCAAGGGGTTCTTATCTGTCTTTTTATGTGAATGTTCATGTTAAATTTGCAAGTAAAACCCGCATGCAGTGAAGAGATGTGGTATTCTGTGGGTCTTCGTTACTAAGTTCCTGATAGTTAGATCCGGTGGTGTCTAGTCCGATATAGAACCAGCTGTTATTATTATATTGAATACTGAATTTTATTCTGCAGCTAAAACTGTTACCATCAAAGAAACCGTACCACTTATTTTACAAAATTGTACTACTTGAAGATGGGGTTTATATTACGGTTATAACACAATTACTATATCAAGAAATATGTTATTATTACATTTATTTCACAATCAAAAATACATTACATTGTAATATTTACGATATTATACTGTGATTTATTGTCACACGCTGTTACAGTGTGTGTAGACTTTTCATATCCACTGTAGAAAATTTGATTATTTTGGGATAAGAATGTGTTGACACTGAAATGCAACACACAGCTTCACTTTGTTTAACGTGTTATTTAATTTTAATAAGACAATGTCACAATAACAGTGTTATGAAAAGCTAAAAAATTGAGTGTTTTAAAATGGTCCAGTAAATACCAATGTTATGAGCAAACACAAATTGCTCTGCTGATACCAATACTCCACTAAAAAAATAAAACTGGATTTGAAACTCAAAGTCAAAGAAATATTATAATCAAAAAGTATTTTTCAAGTTAAAAAATGAATCATGCCGAATTACTTTCATTTTTATTTTAAGACTTGTAAGTCTCTAATTGATCCCTTTACATTTTAGTGTTGCAGATGGATAGTATAATCCTCCATTTCCCCCCTTTGTCCATCCACCTCATTCCCTCTGGGTCACTGTTACAGGAAGACGAATGAGCTCTATCTGATGTACAGTCCTGTAGTTGATGGCCCAGACAAGAAAATTCTGACTTTGCTGTATAAAAATCTAACAGATTGAAGGCCTCCGATCCGGGAATGCTAGGCTTCTCGCTCCACACTGTAGTCTTGGGAGGAGGGCTGGAAATCATCACTCCTGAAATCTGCCACGGTCCTAAAGACTAATGTTCAACTTTCTCTCATTTATTCTACTCGACCTGTTAGCACAGACAAGGTCAATCTGGCTTGTCGCGCCGACCCCTTCTGTCTCTGGATTGTTCTCTAGGCCACTTCAGGAGCCCAGGGTGGTTGGCTGACACCAATTGACCCCTCAAATGCATTCCGGCTCTGAACTTTTTTCTGCACTTGCAATTGCATAAGGTTCATCTTATGTGTTAGCGTGTACTTGATGATTAAGCAGAGATTAACTTTTGTGTGTGTGTGTTGCTGAGGTAAGTAATTGCCGGGCGAAAGCGACCACTAATTCCCGCACAGACAGACTCGCTCAGCAGCCTCTTAAAACACCCTGTTCTTTTCAATTTGACCTTCAACTCTCTACTCAATGTTACAGTGCCTTCTTATCTGTTCTTCTTGTGAATAATTACAGATTTCCTTCTGACTTGCATACTTAATCTCAGGATACCTACATTTTTAATATTTGAGTATCCATGGTTCACAGGTAGTTAGGAATAAAATGTATTTCATTAAACATAGTCACAGTTGCGATATTGGGCCTCAGTACTACAGTACAGTAGTTGGAAATGGGAATATATCCAGGACCTACTGTACCAGCGTAGGAGCAGACCATGGGTTTAAGGATTTAATTCTGATACCTAATGGCATGTAGAGGTCTGTGCGTCCCACCATCGATACGCCGCCTCAGACTACACACGTGCATACACAGGAATACTGGCTGCTGCTGTGACTTCATATCACCTATTCTACGTGCAATATTTGCAAATAATGCATTATAAGCTTTGGGCGTATGCCTAATGCAAATGTACATATGTGTATATTCATACAATGTTCTCTGTTAGTGTTATTATGTTAAAAGAGAACATTCCAACATGAGCATTTCATTGTACAGAGTAACTTGTTAAATGTACAAATGATAATAAATATCTTTAATAATCACAGTGAACCTGCTCTCATCTGTGAGAAACACATGGCGCCGGTGGTGGACATGCCAATTCTGGTGTTCTAGAAATGCTAGTGGAGCTCTACGGTGCTGGGGAGTGAGCATAGGGAACACTACAGGACGCCTTGAGGCCACTCTCATGAAGTCTTTTTCTGTCTATAGGGCTCAGGCAGTGCTTGACCAGTTTGTCCTTGCACAAAGCAGCCGATATTGGTCCTGCTGATGGGTTGAGGACCTCCTGCGGCCCTATCCAGCCCTCCAGAGTAACTGCTTGTCTCTGTGAATCTTCTCCATGCTCTGGAAATTGTGCTGGGAGACACATCATATCTCCTTGCAACCACACCATTCTGGAGGAGTTGGACAATATGTGCAACTTCTGGTTATGAAATGGTCTCATGCTCCCAAAGCCAACACTAGTGAAAAACCAGTCCAAGAGAATAATCCACTCTAACATTCCAATCTGCCCTCTAGTTGCTTACAAACACACATTTTACATTGTAAACGCAGAAACAGTCTCATCTTTTTCTGAAACTTCAGGCGTAGAAATTTTTTTTGACTTGACTAATCATAGTTGAAGTATAGCGAGTCAGTATGGAAAATGTGCCAAATTTTGGGCTACGTTTTTGGGGATATTGGGGGAAAACAGTCATTTAAAAAAAAAAAAATAGCACACAATTTCCGATAAGTCCCAACATTTTGATGAGTTATGAGGCATGTGAGAGGAACACTGTGGGAGGTGTTAGCGTGTTTACAGAAGGAGAACAAGGGGAAGAATTCTAAACAGGCCGGATAATACACAGTGTTCTCTGCTTCACAGGCCAAACTCAATTAGTAAAACTAATTTGTGAGTCTCTAGTGATTAGACTACATCATGACGTAACATCTTTAAGAGCATACATTTTTCCTGGATTTGCTGATGATCCAATGAGGAGCATGACTGGGCACCGTTTATGATGGAGACTGAAGGGAAACTGGGATTGCATCGGTTTGCACAGAAATGACAACTGAAAGCAGCAGAGAGTAAAATCAATTTAGAAAAGGGGCTGCAACGGTGTGAGTGGCTTACACAGATTGTGGCAGAATTTGGTTGGCTAACTGTAAGTGAAGGCCTTTAATCAGCTACATGAAGAGAAGCTCAAATGTAATCTGGGAAACAGCCAGCTTCTTCTTTATTGGTTTACATTTAGCCTGTAAACTGGCTAAATGTTTGCAGTTCACCTCTCAAGTTGCTCACCAAACTGTAACCAATGAGCAATGCAGAGAGAAGGAAATCCTTGGACCAGCTATCTGCCGGTTTCCCCAGAAATAGAATTGTTGGCTCCTAATGGGCCATCTGAAAATAAACATTACATTACATGTCATTTAGCTGACGCTTTTATCCGACCACTTTGAGTTTACACTATATACCTTGTGTCAGTCAGCCCTTCTTGATGGGGCACTGCCGCTTCGCACGCTGCTTAGCATCTGTGCCCATACACTTCTCCGCTGTCCACCCCCTCCAGTTTTGGTAGGTACTACATCTTGCAATCACCTTTGTAAATAATTCTATTAACTACCTCAAATTAATAATGGACCGGCTGCTCCAATGAAGTAATTGGAAACACAACACAGTTGGGATGACATTTAACCTGGTCCATCAAGATATCTTTAGAAACCTACTGGACTGCCATATTCCTTCACTCTGAATAACTCACTCGTCCTGTCTGTTTGTCAACTTCCTGCGGATAACAGCTTTAGCTAAATGACGTGTACGGTCACGCTTTCTGCTCCCACACTGCATCTTCCAAACACATTCACATTTGCTGACTCATGTTGATTAAAGGCCAGCTGACTTTGCTTGTTTGGCTCCTGCCTCTTAATTAAAAAACATCCGGTTGTCTGATTTCCCTCCACTTCTTTCCCAACTGGCTGATCCATACTGAACTCCTACAAGATTAAAAATGTTAAGTGGTTGCCCTGAGTCAACCGCAGATTCTTCATCACTTCTAGTGGTGTGGATTCATGAAAGTAAATCAGTTATGGATTCTCCAGTCAAAATGTGTCTGAGACTTGAGGGTTCGGCGAGGTTGATCTATACACAGGTTTAGCTAAAAGAGACAGAAATAGCCAATCCAGAGGTAAGGGAAGTTACAATAATGAAGTCACCAATATCACAATGCCTGCATGGAGGTGACGTGATAGTTATTTAATCTTCAGAGCAAAATCATTTGAAGAACTTAATGATTTAACTGACAACAGTGGACAAGACCAAGACACCGTGTAGTTTTTAGGATGAAAATAATTCACTCAGTCTTGAATGAAATATGAACTGGTAACCTGTAACAAGAGCTTTAAATATCAGTTTCTCAATTCAATTCTTCATTGATCATATATTTTCATCATTGGCAGATGCCCAGATATGCGAGAGAATGCTACAATTGGCCTAGAACAGTTTATACTCATATGTCTGCAGACACAGCCTTGATGCGAGGACGTACGTTATGTTAAAAAATAATATGTCATTGGTTGACAGAGAAAGCTTCAGCGGCTTGCAGCTTCGTGGCATGACACACATGCGTAAAGTTCATTGAATAAAATCCTAGATTTTTAGTTATCAATTTTCAGGAAAGGATTGCCAGTGTCATGTTGCACTTAGCGCCATCTGGCAGATTCCAATACAAGGAGCAGGGAATGTCAATACATTCCTATACAGGGGAGGAAATTAAAGTTATATATTGAATTATATTTGATCCCCTAACTCATGACTCAGTATGAACTTGGTGGAGAAACTGTCATTGGCAAGCAAAGCCGTTTCTTGTAGTTAAGGTTTGTTCACATCTCAGGAGGGATTTTGGCCCACTCCTCTTTGCAGATCCTCTCCAAAATTGTTTGGAGGCTGACACGTTTAAGCTTCAGCTCCCATCACAGATTTTCTAGGGGACCATGGTCTGGAGACTGTCTGTACCACTCCATGACCTTAGTGTGCTTCTTCTTGAGCCACTCCTTTGTCTGACTATTTGCACTCTGCCCGACAATGACCTGAAACATACAGCCAAGACAGACACGTTGGTACCAGACAGGTGCCCCACAAAGAGTATTAGTGTGTATGTTTTTCTCTCCCAATTCCTGATGTCATGCTTTTCCGTGTCAATAGCTCAGGTTTTGCAGAGTTGCTCGGTTCAGTACAGCTTGCCCTGGATACAAATATATATATTTCTCAAGAAGCTTTTGATTTATTTAAGCAACTGAAAAAATAATAAAAGAAAAAAAAGAGTGTTTGTGAAGAGTTTTTACACATCTATTCTTGGCAGGGTCTAAAATGTCTCGATTAGAAGCTCTTTCAACAATCTTCTCATAGCAGGAAAAAATTTGGTGGGCCAGCTCTGCTGGTGCTGAATATGAAAAAAAGAATAATGCATTCCAGATGCAGGTCGCTTCGTAGATGGATCAACAAAGCAGTTTTTAACTGTATTGAAAGAGTATCTCTGGATCATAAATGGAGACATTTCTTGGGTGGAGAATAAAGGACAGAAAACAAAAATCAATGTAGTTTTTTAAGTGGAACATTTAACGTTTTTGGCAGGCATGGTGTGCTATGGGCTGCTCCAATAAAAATAAGATTTATTTTGATGATTCATTGTTGTATTTGATATTCTAATCTAACGCACCAAAATTGGCTGGCCCAGACAATGATGACCCTACTGAAGAGAGGGCTCCTGAAACACATCATTACACCTCCTTTATACCTGACAAACAGCTTCTTCATTTCTTGACCCGATGAATTACTCAGCACAAGTACAGCTGTGTGAACAGAACACACTGTCAGTCTGTCCCTTTTGAATAGCAGCTCAGGGGTCATGCCCTCTCCTTCTTGAGCTACCATCTTGCTTTCTCCGATGTAACTGACTGCAGCTGGTGGCTGTTTCGTTTCCACGGCCAACGTCCGGTTAAACCGGAAGTAAACAAAGATACGTTAACTACATTAAAATGTGTTGTCGCATTAATCACATAGATCAATGCATTTATGCTGACACCCCTAATATGTATTTATATTAATATACTGAATTGTATGAATAAGAAGTCCTCAAAAAGTTAAATATTTAACTGCAAAGTAATCATCCATTGCATCACACTGGAATGTTTAATAAAACTGAGTAGAACAGATATTTATGTGTTTGGTACTTATAGGCGTAACAGGTTTAAATTACGCTTTGGAGAATATAGGAGCTTACCGAGGGAAAAAGCTGAAGCTAAATATTTTAAATTTATCCAACTATCCTCATACAACGGTTGATGTAATCAATCTCTAAAAGTTAAGAAAGCCAAAAACTTAAGTCAATTTCTGCTCTTGAAATGCAGAGTCAAAGATCAACATTCAGATAAGTTTATTATGAAATGAAAGGAAAGAGACACCCACACCAACCAATCCCTTTTTTCTGGTTTCTTTGTTGTTATTCCCGTGCACACAAGTGAAATCTTTTCACGTCTGACGGCAGCAGAGAAATGATTTGGTAACTCCGACACTAGTACAACCTGGTGTTGAAATGAGCACAATGTGACGAAGATGAGTGAATGCGGGATCATGAGTGGCTTGCATTCAAGAAACTTTCATCCATAATATTTAATCAAAAGCCCACACTACAGGAGACTTGGGTCTGAAGATTAAAAGCGCCCCTCTCAAAGTCACAGCTTCAATCACTGAGCCACAATAAGAGCTGCAGAGAGCCCTTCGTGGGTCTGGGATCCTGCTGCCTTCAGTGCAGCAGGATCTCCTCTTTGGACAAATCGCAGAGCGATTCCCACAGCAGAGCATGCGAACACGAGAGAGGGAAAGAGCGGTCGGAGAGTCAAATCAATAATGATCAGAGCTCAGCTCTAGGACAGTCAAGGAGCTACACCCATTCTATAAAACCATTGCTTACTAAGTCATGCTGGCGTTGTCAAAACCATATATTTTTGTGTGTGTGTTGTCAATTTTGGAAAATGTGATTTTTTTTTTTTTTTTGTAGGCAGGGAAACAGGAGCAAACAAACACACTTTACACAACTAAGAAATCGGGTTTCAGGAGCAAGACAGTACGTGATACGCTAACGATCCGGCAGGGACTGGTTGTCTGGTCACGGCTTAAATGGTGAAGGGGATGGTAATCAGGACCTGGTGTGCAGACAGCAGCAGGTGTCGATGGTTGAATAATCAGTCAGGATGTGTTTGGGGGAACTCCGAAAAAAACAAACTTCAGGTCAGAGTGGCGATGTTAAAGCAAACCGGTTCAGGAAGCTGCATTCCTCGGGAATCAGGAAACGTTTATTGCCATCATATGTTGGACATACATGGAAATTGTCTTGACAGAAGACAGTAAAATAATGACGACATAGTGCAAATAAGATAAAAATAAAACATATGCTATGGGTTAGTAAGTTAGGAGATAAGATAAAATTAGAAATAAAAATAAAGATAAAGTGCACCAGCTAGACAAAGGGAATTCCCCTATTTCCTAGGAGGAATCATTGTAAGCAGCAGAAAGCTTCAGAGTTGAATTTCTACTTCTTATTTTCTATTTTTATTCCATTTGACAACATATATTTTCTTACACATTGTGCCAAATTTGATCCCTGAGGCACGTGACCTTCACGCAACTTGCATACGAGCACTCGCAATTATAATGTGTCAGTGTTACTATGACAATATGCAATTCTTTGTCGCTTGAGACACCTGCCTTACTTTGGTGGCGTTAGGGACAAAAATACAGATGAGTGAAAAAAAAAATGCAATTCAAAAAGCTCTTTGAAAACATGACACATTTAGAGGTTTTTAGATCCTGAGAGGAATATAGTTGTTCCTAATAATTTGTTATTTTTGTTATTACCATATGTGTCCACAATACAGCAAGTGTAAGGCAGCCGGCCAAGCTAAGGCAGCACTCAGCCCACAGCAGCTGTTTGGCAAACAATCAAAATGCCACCGTGAAGCAACTAAATAATCCATGACTCTAATTAGGCCCCCTACCACCCCCTCCTCTCCATCCCTTTTTTTATGTCAAGGGCCGGAGACGGGATTTTGTTTACCACCAACTCGGTAGTTCAAGGGTGATTGTGGCCCTTAGCCCCCTCTGTTCCAGCGTGTTTCGATCCAAATAGAAAGGAAAAAGGGCCCGGTTGATGTCGCCAAGTGTGGCGGAGGCAACGCGGAAGGCGACAACAGCCTTGGGATAGAGGCTTTGTAAACAATTTCAATTGACTGCCACAGGAGGTCAAAATGATGTTTCATTGTTTGTGAGACTGCAGTGTGTTTGGTACTCCAAATCCAGTTCAGATGTAAAAGAACAAGACATGGTGAAGTATTACTGAGAAATGAAAGCTCATTATATTAACAATCAATGGAAGGTATGGGAAAGAGACAAACTTCTCAGATTACTTTAATATTTGTTCCTAATTTATGAATGTTTATTTAGGTGTGTCTTTAGCATTCAAAACTCCATTGGGAATTTCTAATCTTTTTTCGTGCAAGCTCACACATTCAGTGAGCTATACATGAGCACTCCCCTGGTTTGGCGTAGTATTCATTATAAGAGCATCTGACTCAAAAAGTCAGAGGCTTCTATCAAAAGCAAAGGATCAAAAAGCAAGTGATCCAAATAGATTTTTCTTCTTTTTCTTCTGTGTCAAAAAATGCAACTGCACTACCCAATAGAAAGAGCAGTTTCATTATCAAGCCTGTCTTCAGGCCTACCCGACGGTTACATAAGTGACATCACAAGAAGACATTAATCAGAAACCCAGATGGCTAAAATAGGAGAAAAAAAAAAGAATAAAATTTAAAAAGAAAAAATCAAATATTTAAAAATGTTGGGATCCAAACTGGTTGCAGACACCCACCCTTTTATCGAATAAAGTGATCTAGTAAATAGATCTTAGATCTAAGATGTGTCTATATGAATCCAGCTGAGGGAATATTGAGAACATAACAAAGATCCCTCCAATCCTTATACATGCACAATGGCCCACCAGGAGCAGACATATGGATATTTAAGACAATAGATTTGTATTAAATTATATTGTCAGTGTTACGTCCCTAAAAGGTCTAGGGGTGGGGGACGCAAACAATGTAAAATAATAAACCCGGGAGGTCTTAACAGACAAGTATTTAATGGACAAGACTCAACAAAAAGCAAAAAGCATCTTCAAAAGGAAGACGAGCTTGGCTTCTTTAGTTTGGTCTCCAACTGGTCACTCCACCACCTCTCTGCTCACTCTGGCCTCCACTGCCACAACCACCCCCAACTCTGGCTTGGCACCGCCATTTATCCTTTGCTGATCAGCTGATCAGCTGCAGCTGCAGGAGTGACATCACCATCACACCTGAGGAGAATCTCACACTCACACACACCACACACACGGCACGTAACAGTCAGTCTTTATCATTTAAGATTTTGTTGTTATCTCAGTGTGAACTTGTGTTTACCAGTTTTTAGAAGTAAGGAATATTCTGCCATCAGGCTTGACTGCGGAATCCAAATTGACACACTGTCTGAAAATGCTGCAGGGCAGTGAAGTTCATCATTTGATCATCTTATTAAGCAGTCTGCTACTGTCTGCATTTCATTCTTCAAACGCATTCACACTCCCCACGAGGTGTAATTTATTTGAAAATGGCATTAAAAAGGGATGTATATTTCCCTATACATAGGACCTTTGTCACAATATCTGTAAACCATTTAAAGTTGAGCTGGAGGCGGAGAATTGAATGCACCAGGTGGAGATGATCTGGAGACTGACGAAGGAGCCAGTGAGCTTTTGACTGGTCGACTAATTATGGCATCAAATGCAAGATAAAATGTTATATGTTTAATAATGTGTGTGTTTTTAAAAGTATTCAAGCTAAAAGTAATTGGATAAAAATGATTTGTGTGTATTCACCGGAGTTAAAAGCTCCTAAAGATTGTAAGGTTAATCATCATTAAATACTGTTTTAAAAATGTATTTAATTTGGTTTTGGGATACTTTAAATATGGGTCTTCTACTTATTTTGAGGTTAATTTCCAGTAGATTATAAATTAAGTGTGATTTTGGCTTATGTGAATTTATTGTGTTTGTATTTCAAGGTTTTTTTCACCTTTTTAAAATAAGGAAGCAAAGAAATCTGAATCTTAGTCATTGAGTGGAATCCAGTCTATACTTATTAGCAAGTTGCCTTTCCAAGTGGGGAGCTGCAGTTGAACCTCACAAAAGTGAGACGCTAGACATGGTGTGTGTCTGTTTAGAGGAGTAATGACAAAGCCTTAACGGATACTTCACAGTCGTCTTTTCCCTTTAAAATATCACTTCCTCTGTCCACCATTACCACCAGGACCCGTTGTTCCAGGTCTCTCCATTTGACCGAGCCTGGTGCAGATGTATTATTCTGACTGGCCGGTGTCAACCTGTGGTCTGCTGCTCCGTAGGTAGCATGTGATGATCGATGGGAGCCCCGAGGTCACGCAGGGCTGGGGTGCCAAAGAGACACTTAGTATTCAACAGACTGCCTGATCCCAGGGCTACGAGACACAAAGAAACAGACTCTCCTCTGACCGTCTCACGTCAAAATACATCTAAAGTTTATTTCTCAGAGATAGATTTGTTGGAAAAACTGTTCCACCTTATTAAGTGGTGCTTAGATAACAGAACGTCTGCTGTTTCGCACAGAGGTACATGGTTGTCTGGCTCATCTGATCATTTTGTGCGTCAATTTGTGTTTATCACCATTCTATATGTTCCTGCTACGAAGATAAAAACTTTTGTTACACGACTTTGTGCAAATGTTAAGGTAGGAAGGGCATTTTTAAGAAGACTGAATTGGACACTGCAGTTGAAGGGTAGAGTTAGAAAACCTAACCCTGGAGCAGCAGATTGATGATTTGTACAGCTCGGAATTGATGCTGTGGCCATTATACTAAATGTTTCATGAAAAAAGGAGGATTTGAAGGATTCAAAATAAATGGAAAAAAACAAACACATTGAGACTTCATTTGTGCATGCACATCGATGGCTTGTGTTCCTAAATATTAGGAAAACTAAAAAGTAACTTTTTAAAGTGAGTTCGAATTATTTCGCTTACATCTGTTTGGTTTGATAAATACATAATCAAGTAATCAAGTAACAGTTACATTTACCAAGGACAGTTTGACAATTAGAAAATGGTATATATATATATATATATATATATATATATATATATATATATATATATATATATATATATATATATATATCATTATGGTCAATATTATTTAAAATATGTGGACAGCTGATCCATTTGCATTTTTTCTTTTTTTTAAAACAGATGGGACATTTGAACGCTCCATGCAACATCTAGGTCCAAATTATGAAGCACTTTGTACCTCCGTTCTTTCTAATGGCCACCAGGAGGCAACTCTTCTGGTTGTATGGAAGTCAATGTCCCTACCCCTCACTAAGGCCTATTACATCAGTAGACATTGTAAACATGAGGTTATGGTGTTTTTGGCCACGTGCATTTTATGACAGGCCGAGGTCATACTGTCTGGTTAGCATGCTAATCAACCGGCCGAGGCCACTGGGAGTCCTGGTGGCCCGTTTGGGACTGCTGTTCGCTCAACACAGTGCGGAACCATGCAGTCACAGCAGCTTGGGGGATTAGACTGATATATGAGGCCAATACAGTATTGGCTTCCCGTCCAATCTTTATGAGCACATTGTATATCAACTTAGGAGGTTTGGATACAGCAGGATTTCATTTGAGATGAAAAGGTTACGCAATTACCGAATTGTGCAAAGATCAATAAGTACAAAAGCAGATTACTGGTGAGCTCTTTCTTATCAATCCAATTGTAGCAAACAATTTCTATAACAATTCTCAAATTACTTTTCTTAAATACATCATTAAGGTAAGGGACATCACTTCTAGGCAAAGCTAGAGTATACCGTTAGACTTTTGTCATGATTTTGCTACACTCTGTACTCTATGTTTCAGACTTATTGTGCTGTGTGGTTAACTATTTTCATTCTGATCACAACCCTTCAATGGAAGTAATTTGATTATCAACACAAAATATTAAATTATGTTGAGTGTGTCTTCCTACTCCTACTTGTTCCCCAAGAGCTAGTAAAGTTGAAAGGAAGTGACCATGACAAGAACGCTCAAGCTCTCCTCTTGATCATCTGCATAATTTACAATCCAAATCCAAAAGTTATAATATTATGGCAACATGGAACATATTGAGTTTGATCACAAATCGTTTCTTCATTAGTATGCTGATTTATGCAGCCATGGCTCTGAAATCAAATGAAATAATCCACTCCATAGAAGGCTTACGTGTTCTATCACGTTTTGTCCTCAAGAATGTGTGCAGATACAGATACCACCTTGTTGACGTTATGGACCACCACGTATGGATGAAAAACTGTTCACTAATTAAATTAAAAATTGTTTTGGACATCACGTTTTGCTTCTCTTCAAAAAAAATAACAGTTGTGTGAAAAATGTGTTATTTTCCCCAGATCTTCAGGTTTTCTGTGACTGGGTTAAATAGCTGTGGAGGACAACTTCAGGCGCTCGGCCCCTCTCTCTTTTCTTGTAAATTGTGCCAATACGGTGTTGCTCATGGGTTCAGGTGGTCGATCAATCCATATTTTCGGACGTGAGTGTGTTAAAACCAAACTTTTTTCGCTTCCAAGTTGAACAAATTCAAATGAGAATTTTTCTAATTGTTTGGTCAACAACTTTGTGGATAATATAACTGCAGGCGCATTCCTTGACAGCTAATTCTATTTGTGGAAATCATATGAATATGGGCAGGTATAAACTAACAATTGGGGAAGAGTTCATTTAATACCAATTCTGATTGAGACCAAAATTAACTCTGCTAAAGGGTTAAATTCAACTCCTACGTTACTTTAACACTGTAACATTCACTGTGTAGCTACACTGCCAGTTAGGGGCGGTTAGCTAACAGCTGGAGAAGAAGCAGTCAGAATGATCTCACCAGGACCATTTAAGAGGCTCAGAGCAATAGCAAGGAGCACGGACAAGAGTATCCAGCAGGGACCCGGCTGGCTCATCGGTAGTCGCCGGCTAGCGAGAGACTGCCAGCTAGTTGCCCAGGGAGAAGAGGGGAGAAGAGGGGAGAAGAGAGGAGAAGAGAGTAGAAGTGGACAGCAGGTGCAAGAGAAAAGCAAACATCCAAGACAAAGCAGCAGTTGTGGCATTAGTGAATTCATTATCCAGCAGCTTCACAACTGAAGTCAGTTAAATGAGTATCTAATGCCATGTTTTCTCAAAAACACCTAGTGGCATTGCAATCCTGTTTGAGTTTAATTTACATTCCTTCAATCCACTGATATGACCCTTGACATACCAGAACAGATTTTCTTTGCATACTCAACAGGGTTGTACTCTATTCACATTCTTCGGAATAGTACACCTTTAAAGAGGAACCATTTTTGACTAATTCCAACCCTTCAACATACATATATCTTAACTAATTTAAATATTGTAATAATCTATGCATTTTAGCCTGAACTAAAATGCGAATGAGTACATTTAGAGTGATAACTAGAATGAGAAGCGTTGAGAAATTTGTGTATCATATTATGTTCTGTCTTCATTTGTTCAGAACAGTGATCAAAAGAGTAGTGAAGGAAAGAAATAAGCGAAGTGCATGTGTGGGGAGAGGAGCCAAGTCACTATTGTCAAAGACAAACAATATATACATTTATAAGAGTGTCTTTTGTTGTTTGTTGGTTGATGGCAACATCAAAACTGCTGTTTACATCCTTTGCAAGGTCCTTATGGACAGAATACAGTTCCTGCACACAGCAGTTTGTTTTTCTAATGCACACAACCGCTAGTTGTTGCTGCTTCTAAAGAGCTTTGTCACTCAGTACTCATTTACATAACCCAACAAGTCCTCCTGGCATCCCAGGGTGTGAGTAACACAGAGTCAACTGGGTGAAACAAGGATAAATCCAGCCGGTTGGATGCAGAGTGGGGTAGAAGAGGGAAGGAGACATGAGATGCTGTGCTGCATAGCAATGCGGAACGCAACAGTCTGCTTTCCTTTTGTTATGCAGCCCTTACAGAGCAACGCGGCGTCTTTGGGAGTGGAGGCACATGTCGATGGTGCGGACACAGTTGCTGCACATTTGTGAAGAATAAGAGACCTTTTATTCGGTAGTTTTAAGGAAACTGTTGGTTTATAAGACAACCTAGTCCATTTTGTATGCAGACTAGATTGCCCTCCAAAATGACACAATGTAAACTGAATGAGGAAATGTAATTAACACAAAACTTTACTGGTTATTTGCAAGCACAGAGTCTTGAAAAGGGAACAGCCGTAAAACATATTATATTTACGGACATGGTGCTCTTGCATCTTTATCTAGTTAACAAGTTATCCAAGGTAACATTTATGAATCAGTTTTCTTTCTAAACATGTGTCTTTGATCCGGGAGAACCATACACAGTTCATCGATCTATCAATGATGTATCCAATAATAATCTGTTTAATAGCAGGTGTCCCTGTTCATCAGCGTTCACACCAAGCGCTTCATTCGCGCTGGGAAGGGCGCGTGGCTTATCTCTGTGACTTGTCTCCGTAAAGACAGTCATCATTTCCGCTATCCAACAGATAAATAACCACTATTTCAGCTCAGTTCAGGAAGTGAAACAAACATTCAAACCGCAAAAGCCGTTGGGTTCTTCTACATCATCCGTCGCCTCACACAGCTCAGTGGATTTCCATCCTCCAGGAGGCGTGTCTGGATGACTGACGCAGCCAGCGCTACTTCAGGCTAACCAGTAGCCAGTTTGATGACCTGTTGGGATGGATAGGAGCATCTATCAGTTAGACACCGACTAACTTACAGGTGTTGAGTCTCTGGGGAGGTGACACCTATACTGACATTTTTGTGGGCGCAGTGTGCAACTCCCTGTGTGCAGAGATTAGTGGATTGATGTAAACGGATGGGGGTGCCGGTAGCATACAATGTTAGGGAAAACACTGGCTTCATTTCATATATGACAACCATGTCTTGGATAGAATCAGATTGGAATGGTGGGTTTGCCCAAACCATTCAGAAACTGCTTGCCCACTTCAACCTCCCTCCCCCCGGAACTTTCAAATCTAGGGCAAACACTGTAAATTTTTGTTGATTTATGTGTAATCATTTGTTTTTTACATTTTATGATGAAACAGGAGAGGCATGCCATAGTGGAATGGAGGTAGTTTAAGCACAGCGTTTTTTGGCAGGCTGAGAAGGGTGCCGTTTATCATGGTATCTTGATCTAAAGTATGCTTTAGACCTTTCATTCTGACCACAAAGAACGATATCAATAAGTGGTAAAAAGTCATAATCTGGCTCCTTTAATACAGTTCTGGACAAAACATAGTATCTATCCTGGAAATAGGTTGATTGCGTTGATTCTTTAAGATAAGAACAGTAGATTAAAGTCCTCTTGGTCCGCCGACATGAGGAAATGTATTGATGTCAGCCCACAGGAGTCGTTTTTTCTTGTCATGATCCGCTGTAACAAACAGTCGGCTAGTTTTGTCTGAGGTCGCTCCTTCACTAGCTGCCTATTCCATCTTAACAGTGGCAGCTGAGATGGATACACGATTCCTGGAAGGATAGGGAGCAAAGGGAATTCCGCTGTCAAACAGACCCAAAATATAACCTGAAGAAAGTTCCATTCTCTAATTCCCCCTGCTCGACCTCTCTGTTCTTATTCTCGGTTGCACGGCCTCTCATCCTTGTCTGCCATTCTCTTTCCAGGTTTAAAAACTCGCTAGCAAATGCAAAGAAATCCAACACTTTTTAAAAGCGTTTGACAAGACCCGCCTTGCTCAATGACATGCGGCTGAGATTGTGAAAGGCTCACCTGAGTAGTCAGCAATGTAAAACGCTCCCTTGAGTGTGGCTCTCTCAGGAGGATTTTTTTTAATGAGGAGCTTGGCTTTCTTCCATCAACTTTCTTCGGCAGCAGATCTTAAGGGAAAACAAAACACCAAAGAGAGGGGCCGACGGAGATGCCGGCTGATTATTTTTGCTCTGACTTCTCGTTTCTGTTCTGCAATTCTTGCTATCTTTTTTATGTCTCACATCCAAGTGGCAAACTGTATCGTCGGCTGAACTGTGAAATAAGAATAAAATCAGATTGGGGCTAAATTAGGACTGCACTCCCCGCTTTAAATTTCTCTTTGTTCTTCCACCAAAACAACAGCGGTGCACGCAGCAAACTCTACATACATGTGTTGCACACCAATTACATTGCAGAAATCCGCAGATTTAGTCAGATGTAAAGAAGCTGGTTGGAAGTGATGGTCTGTGAGTTAAATCAGTGTGATTGTGATTAGTAACTTAGATCTTTGATTTAAAGCCCCTGCAGGTGTAACACACTCGCTTGGTTCAAAGCTTCAAAATCTGATGTTCTAGGTTTGCCTCTGGAGTTCGTTTGGGATGTGTTCAATGTAGGTTAACTAAGTTCAAGGCAACAAAAGTAGTTGAATTATCAGAAAAATGTGAGTGAAATTAAGTAATCCAAATCCGGTAAAATAAATCTGGCACTTTTGCCCTTTACGGCCACAATATTCACTTTTCGGGCTTCAGTTTTGGATCAAAACGATGCCGTGCGTGTGCCGGTCGGACTCATATGAGTATCCCAATCCCAAAGTTCTTAGGGCCTGAGCCAATTGAAAGTTGGGCGAAGCCCTATTGTGTTTGCACAAATTCTTATTATTATTTCACCACTTCAATCGCACTTTTGGGGCCTTTATCATGTTCAAAAACTCCATTTTTGCATGCGTTTCAGAAATGCGAAAAATTTTGATATTCTTCGTGAAGCGCCATTATGGGATAAAAAAAAAGCGCTCTCTAGCGGACATTTTTTCCCACTTTTACCGATTTACTTGATCCTTTGCACACATGTGCTCTTGGATGTACAAAAAAGTAAATTATGGTATGCAAATGCACCTGGGGTTTTTTTCCGCCATTTTGAATTTTGTGAAAAACACCTTTTTTTGCGAACTCCTCCCGCTTAGTCCGATTCTTACGAAATCTTCGGCAAAATGATCATTGGCTACAATATGTTTTGATTTTATTGAACCATGTATTTGGATTTACTTTGATGAAGGACCTTGTGAGAGGGGCCTGCTTAACGAAGGCAGACCAGGCGCAAATTGCTTGCAAAGGTTAAAGCATCCTAAGTATCCTCTCAGGAACACTCTTCTGTAGTTTGCACTATTGAGAAAAATCTTGAGAGCTGCTGAGAAGAAATCAAAATGCTGCCAACCTTGAGCCTCGCACGTATTTATGTTGAATAGACCGAATAATGAAATGTACTTACTTGTATTCTTGCCACTGACCCAAAGGGAAAGATGTGGGGCGGGGGGATTCTCCTGTTTCAAAAACAACACAGAATAAACAGCGATCTGGCTGAAAGCTCCATTTTTTTGTTGCCCCCGCCCCCTCGGTGTGTACACTTGATTAATGATAACATGAATAACAGACCTAATCCAATTGCATGATGCCTACAAATTACGGTACATTTTTTTGGGCGGTATGCTGGATTACAACAGAATATTGTCCTATTACTTTAGAAAATTAAGGTTACAATGGAGTTTAATTAAATTAATACATCAGGGTTTTGTCATACTCGTCATACAAAGCAACTCGAAAGTGTTGCAAGACAGTATACACTGTCGAAATGTAAAATTTCATGAATATAAATATTTTTTTTAAAAACTAAATGTACAGAGAAATACAAGGAGAAAGGAAATTAATTTTCTTATTGTAACTCAAAGCTGTTTCAAATCACTCAGAGAAAAGAAGACAAAATACTTTTACTGCCACAATCTAATCTGCTTTTGGATGTTATTAAAAAAAGACTCGTATCAAATAAAGTGGAAGATTCTACTTTTAATTATGAAATAATATTGATCCCTACTTTATTGCTTTATTGACATTCCGTGAGACTAATGCTGATGACACAGAAAATATCAGGAGTGCAATATACATATGATAAAATTAAACAACAAAGATCATTTTGGAATGTTGTAAATGTTGACTCACTCACTGGTTCCGCTTGACCTAATGTTATTAACAGATCAATAAAAAAAGAAAATGGATTGACAAAGGGGGGTAAAATATTTTTGGAGGGGCATTCACCCAAGTTAGATTCAAGGTAATTATCTATTAATAATTTAAAGGTTTATTTATTATTATTTTTAACAGTCATGACTGCAACAACCAATGAAGACAAAGGCTCGACAACCTCAGAGAGCAGCTGAATCCAACTATTATGACAAAGCACATCAGCGAGGTTCCAAAGAGAATGCTCAATGGAGGAATGTGCTGGATCACCTTATTTGATATGGGCTGTGTGCACATTTTTACCAACTTGCTGAGTTTTGATTTCTGATTACGCTTTACAGAGGAACGAAACAAATCAAACTCGTTTAGGATTTAAGTAATACGTATTTGTGTGCAGGGCCGGAGTGGGGCCACTTTTCAGCCTGGGAATTTCAGGCCCAAGACCAGCCCACTTTTTACATGGTATGGATTACAGTAATCCAGCAATCCAGCCCGAAACCCTCACATCGGCACAGGAAAAACTATCCAAAAAAACCTTAGGGAGAACGTCAGAGGAGGATCCCTCTCCCGGGATGGACAGACTGCAATGAATGTCATGTGTACAGAATCAACAATGTAAAAGATGTACAATACATTCAAATCCTCTAACAGTAATGCTACAAGTAATTGCAAGTATCAGAACAAGGGTATGGCAGGAGCACCACAGGGACAACCACCATCCACAGAGGCTTCTGTGGGGAGGGAGAGCAGAAAGCTGTTGGTTTATGATGACAGTAATATGAATTATATTTAATGATGATGGCAGCAGCAGGTGTCAGCGGAGTCAGAACTGGGGTCCGCACAAAAGTACGATCTACGGAGAGAAAGCACAAAGAACTCCCGGAAAGAAGCTTAATTAGTGATGTACATTTATAAAACATGGATGATTGTGGGAGGAGAGAGTGAGAGTGTGAGAGTGAGAGAGGGGCTCGGTGTGTCCTAAGAAGTCCCACGGGAGTTTAAGCCTAGAGCAGCTTAACTAAGGGCTGGTCCAGGCTAACCTGAGCCAGCCCTAACTGTAGGTGATATCAAAGAGGAACGTTTAAAGCTTTATCTTAAATGAGCTGACCGAGTCTGCCCCCCGGACTGAAAGTGGAAGCTGGTTCCACAAAAGAGGAGCTTAATAACTGAAGGCTCTGGCCCCCATCCTACTTTTTAAAACTCTAGGAGCCACAAGTAGCACAGCATCTACGGAGCGCAGATGCCTTGTAGGGCAATACGGTGTAACAAGCTCTTTAAGATAAGACGGTGCCTCACCAGCAAGTGCCTTGTAGGTGAGGAGAAGTACCTTAAATTCTATTCTTGATTTAACAGGAAGCCAGTGCAGAGAAGTTAATACAGGAGTTATATGATCCCATTTCTTAGTTCTTGTTAATACACGTGCTGCAGCATTCTGAATCAGTTGGAGAGGTTTAAGCGATTAACAAGAGCAGCCTGATAACAAAGAATTACAGTAATCCAGTCTAGAAGTAACAAATGCATGAACTAGTTTTTCTCCATCACTTTGAGACAGGAAGTTCCTGATTTTCGATATATTACGTAGATGAAAAAAGGCAGTACTTGAAGTCTTCTTTATATGAGAGTTGAAGGACATATCCTGGTCGAAGAGAACTCCAAGATTTCTGACGGTGTTGTTGGATACCAGAGCAATTCCATCCATAGAGACTGTATCACGTGACAGCTGACTTTGAACGCGCTCTGGGCCTATCATGATAACTTCGTTTTTTTCCGAGTTTAGCATCAGGAAGTTGCAGGTCATCCAAGGTGTGATGTCTCCAAGACAGACTGAAGTGTAACAAGCTGGTTGGTGTCTTCTGGCTTGATAGATACAGTTGAGTATCGTCTGCATAACAATGGAAGTTTATGCTGTGTTTTCTGATAACGTCGCCCAAAGGAAGCATATGCAGGGTAAATAGAATCGGTCCAAGCTCAGAACCTTGTGGGACTCCGTGACCAACATTGGTGGTCCTCAAGGATTCACCGTTCACAAACACAAACTGAGATCAATCTGATAAATAAGATTTAAACTATCCGGCTTAGCGGGGTCCTCTCCCAACCTGTCTTCCTCCACTACTCTTTCCGCCTTCTTTTTGTACCCCCCTTGATGAGATGAGTTCTAGATGGGTCTCCTGGCACACCGGATCATGATGAGCTTGATTTTCAGCCATATATATTTTTAAGAGACATTAAATGCAGAGCTTGGTTGGTGACTTAGATTTCCCATCTCTTCTCCATTTGTCCTGACAACCAAACAGTAATTAAAAATCTAAAAAACAATATATATATATATATTCACCCCTTTCTCCACTTGAAATGGTAAGTGTGTGATGCCAACCCCAGCAGCCATTTACACACTCCCTCCTCCCCCTATCCTCCTCAGGTAAGAGCTGGTTCTGGGCAGGGTCCAATGTCTGACAGGCGGTTGAGGCAGCACCCGAGGCCTTGTGCAGCTGAAAAAGTGAAACTGAGTTGACATGGTGTCACAACACTAAATCAACCAAAACAATTTACATCAAACAAAGGAATAAAAAAAAATCCTACACAGCAGCAGCCCAGAGAGAATGACATAACCGCTGGCTTGTTCACTTTCTTCACTCTGTTTGAGTACTAAATTGGAGGAGTTGTTATTTCTTTGACCTTTAACTGACAATACTATGAGATGAGAGAGTGCACCCAAGGCTCAATCTGAAGAAAAGCTCTTGAGTTCGGAAATATTGATTGACAATGCTGTTAAAGGACTGTTGCTGAGAATAGTGGTGGTTAATGGATATACTGCTGCAATACAAGGAATTTCATATTTAAAAAACAAAATAACAAAAACATGGGCTTTGATTGCATGCTATTTTTAGAAGGAACAATAAAAACAGTAATAGGTCAACTTCTCCCAACTGCTTCAATCACATCAACACATTGCAGATCTCTGTAGGTCTTTGTGAGGTCTAAGTTGTCACGGTAGAGCCTTTTTCACTTGGTTTTCACAGAGAGATATATGATCAAGGGGCATCTACCTTAAGCAGCAGCTCCTTAGCAGTGGTCATCAACCATTTAAGCCAAAGATTATTGAAAAAAGGATCTCAGAAATACAAAGTATGTGCATGTGTTACCTGGTTTCCAACATTTATTAAGCCGCTGTTTGTCTTTGGTGATGTCCTCTGCCTCAGGATTGCAGGTATTCAGCTTCAGGAGAGGGTGTGAGTTGGAAATTGGCCATGATTTGTCCACATGGATGATGTGTTGGGACAAAGGCCTTCCATCAACCCCCTTGCCCTAGCATCCATCCCTGTGGACATACCGGGGCCAAGTGCAGCAGTTGGTTACAAGGATAAAGAGGATGATGCGAAGAAAGAAAGCAACTCAGGGCCAAGCAAAATAAATAGTTCTAAATATAGAACTGGAAAAACTATAGAATGAGATGAAGGGGTTAGTGGGGACAGTGCCAGCTATGCCAAGGGAGTACTGGAGACGTGATAGGAGGATGGAGTGATGAGGGCGAGTGAGTTTTAGAGACATGGGTATCCTCCGTCTGCGAGAATTAAGGACCCTTGAGGAGGGTAGATTGAAAGCCGGTACAGTAGGCTAAGCACTCTGAAGTCGTGGACTGATCCAGGCCAGACCAGGTAGTAGTCGATGCAACGGCCCTGATGGTCACAAACACCTTGTAGAATAATAGAGAATAGTTCTTGTAACAGTGACCATCAGGGCCGCTTGGTGGCGTTATTCGGACATGGCAGCGTCAATGGCTCCAGTAGCTTTGCAACAGACTCTGTGACGGGCAAGCCCTCTAAATCCACGACCAACTGTCTCCAGGTCTGGTGTACTGGGGAGATGGAGGACCTAGTGACGATTGACTACCACCTCTGCAGTGACTTTGGACGATGTGGTGGACAGTGGATCAAGGCATCCAAAAACACTCTGAAAACCACCCTGTGTGAGGACCCAGCCAGAACAGGAACACCAGGGTCTCTATTGTGGCACCCCATCCATGTCATCTCTACTGCTGAAACAGGTCCTGCAGGATGAAATGAAGAACAGCTTAGGTATATTTTATATTTGAATAAATATATTCTCAAAACCTGCGTTCTCTCATATACATTTTTCAGGTGGTGTGTGGCCATCCACTGAGAGGTCATTCAAGTATGCATTTGTGCTGCTACCTGTGTCTCATATTGGTGAAAAGAAAGTAGAGAAGCCGTATGAGTGGATGAAAGAACCGACAGGCGTCCAGAGAAAAAAGACGGGGACCCAGGACGTGGTCTTGGGGTACCCCAGTGGAGAGAGGACAACTTCTGACTGTTTTATCCTCTGTGAAGGCGTCCACCCGGGTTTATGAGTGTTTAGACCCATCCGCCATGACAAAATGAGAGACCAATCTTGATTTCTCAGAAACCGGGCTGAAATCATTAAAACCAGCAGCCATAGCCTTTATGAAGGTGGCAATATACAGGCAGGCAATATTGTACACTAAGAGTTTTACGAACCCACCTACGTCTGTAGCTTGATTCTGATTGGTGACCTGTCAGGTTTTTACCCCTCTCAAGGTCATAATGATCATCATTCTATACTTTCTGAGTAGCAGTGTAATAAGTTTGTGTGAACATGCTAAATATATGTTTTTCGAGTTATGGTGCGACCATTTTCCATTTTCTAAATACCCTCTTTAGATTCTGATCTTTATATCTTTGGTAATAGGTGAAATGCTATCAGCTGTAGAGTTAAAGAGAGTTCTAATGAATGAAGCCATTCTGAGCCAAGTGTTTCACTTAGAATGGGATTCGAAGCGAATAATGGCTCCGTAGATCAGCTATTTCACTACTTTTTGTCCTGAGCGGCATATGTTCCACTTGGAAACTGAATTTCTTCTCAAAAGTCTTAGCCTTTTTCCAAATTATATATTTACTTTAACAGACCGAAATATCATGAAAAGGGGGATTCAATGTTCATTTTGACTAGGAAGATAAGCTTCAACTAGTTAGTATAAATGCCACGTATTTCTGTTCGCAAACCTTGTGGTTCATTGTCACATTCACCTTTCATTCCACATCAAGTGTAAATACACCTGGGAGGTCTTCCATCCTCATTTCTTCATATTTACCATGCCTTATGACATTGGTATTGATGGAAATAACAATCAGGAAGCTGTCCATTGTATCTGATTAGGACGGACTTCTTCTTCTCCTCCTCTATGCACCTTGATCCTGGGTCAGGGTATACCACAATTCCACAGTGATAGTTTTGTCTTTCAGGTGACATTTCATGGTATCCTTGAATCTCAGCTTTGCGTGGCCTTTGTTTCTAATTCCTGACGACAGTTGTGAGAAGAGTATCCGTTTGGAAAGGCTGGTATCCTAAAGTTTGGCAACCAAGCCTATCCATCTCAGGTTTTTCTGCATCAACGGCAGGCCAGCCTTTTCAATAACGTCAAGTGTTTTTTCTGTAGTGCCACCATCTGACATTGATGATGTGTCATCATGAAGATGTTGAGCTTGTGAACCTTTTACCTTGGTCGTAACATCAACTAAAGCTCTTTGTGTCTGCATTGTGTCTGCAGTTCAGTATCTAGTTTTTGCATCCATAGTCATAGTCTTAATCTAGAGATATTTCCGAGTGGGCATTCTTCTATCTCAACATTTTTAGGTGGTCCAGAATCTATTATGCAGCATTGGTAGTACAAGATTTCAGTTTTGTGCATATTCATGCAGAGTTCAAAAAGCTTTCGCCGCCTGAGCAAAAAGTGGTTTCATTCGCAAACAGTAGTTTTCTGACCAGCTGTTGCCTCGTTTTTTGTCTTGGCTTTGAACTGGCTGAGGTTCAATACGTCTAGTGCGGGACATGATAGGATGTATACACCCTTTTTGATAATCTTGTTTGCATTTACCAACACTGCGGATAGAAAGATGCTGAATAGGGAAGGTGCCAGTACAAATCCTTGTTTTACATCATTGTCTACTGGAAATGGTTGCGAGAAGTTGCCTTGATGTTAACTTGCGCTGTCATGCCTTCGTTGAACTGTTGGATCATTTCCCCAAAGTGCCCTGGGCTGTGTACTATCCACAGGCCATCTCTGGACACAGTGTCAAAAGCTTTGGGGAAATCAATAAAAACAGCACACAAAGGTCTAATTTGTTTTACACATTTTTCTTGTAACTGTCTATGTGCAAACACTATATCTACTGTGCTTCTCACAGAACGAAATCATTATCCCAGTCTGTCTGTCTAGGTGTACACCGAGTCGGTTGAGGATGATTCTTGCAAGTACAGCAGGCTATAGATAGATTTTGGAAACTATAGAAGAATATCACTGCTATCCTTTTACCCTTTTTAAAAACGTGATCATGCTTGCATTCATCCACTCTGATTGTATTTTGCTCTTCCTTCACAGCTTCATGGCAAAATTGCCCAGGGTTTCCCTCAGTATTTCGCATGGGATAAGATCTACTCCAGACACTGTTCCATTAGATAGTTTTCCAATGGCTGCAATCAGTTAGATCTGTTAGGGCTTACCTCTATGCACAGCCTCGGGCTCTGGAACTGTACTTCTGGACAGGGGATGGGCTTTATTCTACTCTGGAGTAGCCCTGGGTGTGAGGTGCCACTAGTACAATACTGATACTAGTGTATGGGAGGGAGGCCCATTACCCACCTGTAAAAACAGAAGTGGCAGGTATGATGGCGTTTTCTTGCACTGTAAGCTGATTATAAATATATAAATAATTTGTTGGAATATGACACTGACCCTTTGTTGCATAGTGCATGTTACTGATTTAGTAGTAGTAGTTTGCAGAGCTTATTCTAACCGGTGGGCTAGATTCCTCTACAGACAAGGCTGCTATTACTCAGTTGAAGAAAGAAAAAGCTGGTCACTGAGCCAGGTTTGTTTTTTCTTCTGTTGATGTTTTGTCATATGCATTTAGATGTCATTAAGAAAGTAATCACACTTGTGTATTAGAAAACTATATTAATAAAAATGGGCATGATTCAATCAATTCATTTTATTTTGTATTATGATGACTGGGTAATATTAAACTGACAGTTCTGTAATGTACTGCTGTTACTATTTCTACTTCCAATACTATCGACACCGTCTTTGTCTTTTCACAGGTTACCATGGTTAAATCTGGACCGTGGTCTTGCCTCCTGTCATGGTTCTGCCATATACATTGAATGTGCAATGTTCATTCTGTACACATTGCAACTATTGGACTACTGTCCATCTTGGGAGAGGAATGTTGTCCGTTTACACAGTGTAAAGCTTTGTAACGCAAATAAAGCTAAAGCTTAATGATGAAACACAGAAGATCCGTCATATCGTCAAGGCCAAGTTATGGACTGCGTAACGCGAACGTCTTTGACGGCATTTGCATTAAGCTCGAATCCAGGTTGTTCAATAAATATAATACTTAAGTGTTTTTTAATTCGTGGCTGTGATGTAGTTTAAGTCTACTCACTTAAACAATTATAAAGCCTGCAATGGATGTGTAGCCTTTTGAAGTTTTTTTCCAATATGATTTTGATTGTGTGCCTAAATGGGGCGACTGGCAGAAAACAGCTCCTGCTGTCAAGTAGACACAAACAAACACCACTTGGTGTGCAACTCTGCTCTGCCTTGTGAGGCAGGCCCCTCTCTGGAGGTCTGTCGTCAAAATAAAATGTCCAGTCTGTCACTACTACCTGGACTGTTGAACAACACGTGTAATGTTCCGCTCCCTGGTCCGCAACGCATACGATGGGAGGCAGTTAAAAGCTATTATGAATGCTTTTACTATTCCATTTCTTCACACATGAAGGTCGAATGTCCAATTTGAACCAAAGACCCTCCCCAAAGTGCCTCACCATCGTTACGTGAAAATAAGCATGCAAGTGATAAGCGCCTATTGAGCTCTCATGTTGGACATCTTGGTAAATATTTGTTCTCACTCTAAATGAGAAGAGCTCATGACAAGCAAACAGTCTTGTGCAGTGAAAACATTTTGAATGTTTCCCTCCCATCCTCTCCCTCCTGATGTAACCACATTAATTAGGGATGTGGAGGCCAACAATCAGTGCTGCAACTCACTGCAGCTCCCTCTCTCTCCAGCAATGTATTCATTAACCCACAGCCACTGTTTTGTGATCCGATCAAATCTGAAGGATTTGATTTAATTCCCTCTTGTAACCACCCACATATTGTGATAATAAAAAAAGTAATGCATTTTCAGTGTTTTTCATGGTTTTCACCTCAAACACTGATCTTATTATATATATATATATATATTATATGTCTACATCAACAGGACTTTAAAGACTTCTTGTCATTTTGCAGAAGGTAATTCTTTCCTGTTGGCTTGTTTATGACACATCTGTCTGATTGTTCCATGTCACTGTTTCCAGATCTTAGCAACTGCCTTAGTGAGTGCAGTGTCATCCAAATGGCTGGCTTCTGAGATATCTACACTAAATGTTTATGTGATAACGCTGTAGCTACATTTAGAGTGATTCCTTCTGAATTCAATGATCTATGTCTTATTAAATCAAAAGACTCCTGTACGAACTTTAGTCCGTCCCAGATTGATAATCCTGTCCATAGTGCTACAGGCCCATTGAGTATAACACCAGACCATTGCTCCTCTAAATAAAAAGATAAAAAATAAAAGGAAGTTCGCTCCTTAACCCTGGAAACCAAATTGAACACTGCAAAAACTATGGCGTTCCACCAATTTGGAAGCTATCTGGGGTTGTTTGGCGAGTCTTAAAGCATATACAAAGGCTCCCCGCAATACCAGAGCAGCTTATTACTCATCATTAACAGAGAAAGATAAAAAACAACCCCAGGTTTCTCTCCAGCAATGTAGCCAGACTGAAAGAGTCACATCATTAATGAGAACTTTTCGATCTTACAAAAGTTTAAAGTAAACGGACTGCTGTTGCCTTTCTCAAAACAAAAAAGATCCAAGCTCAAAATTAAGAATGAATTGAGAGGCCACATCAAGTCTGCAACCCTCTTAAATTTTTTATCATTTTCCATCCATTCACCTGGTTAAGAAGAAGTCTAAAAGATGTGTTTGGCACATGTCATTCCAGTCTAGGTCTGCTCTGTGCGGACGAGCGTCTCATCTCCATCTTAAGTACAGAATTTTTATTTACCCTTCAGTTCCATTTTCTTTAAAGCTTGTAAACCCGAGATTGCTGCCCAATAAAAAGGATCGGACTAACAGTGTCTCTGGCGGCAGATTAGCAGCAGTGATGCAGTTAGCTGCGTCTAGTCCCATTAATCATCAGCTGAAAGCTGAACACAATGTCCGAAACAAATTTGTAAGAAATTACGATGGTCAACTATTAAGTCATTTCTACAACGATCTAAAAAAATAGTAACAAGAATGCAAAAAAAAAAGAAACCAGGAGTGGGGAAAAGGAGTTTTAACCATATGGTATGTTTATCACTAGTGGACAGTTGAAAGTAGTGGATGAGGAGTCAACAGGAGGTGCACACATCCTGAATAGAGTGAGCTTTATGTTTGACTGATAAAAGAGTAAACAATTTTAGTATCTAATCCGCCTCGTTCCATGTACACAATGGAAGTGCAAGATAAATTTCCTTGTTAACTGTTATTTGCCGTATACTCCAAACTCCAAATGAAAGTAAAATGATTATAATATGCATATACTATATGTCTGAGTGTCTACAAACAACAACCATGACACACTCAAGACTCCTCCTTCCACCATAGAAGTGTTAACTTTGGATTTAAATATAGCTCAGATATTGATTGAAATGTCCAGGCTCAGATACTCTCAATACACTCAAGCGACATTTACCTATTTGTTCCGGCTAAAATAAAACCCTCCTCTTTAATTGTTGTTTTTATGCAGATTAAAGTGCCCAGTTACTGTACTCCGAGGCAGCGGATTCATTCTACTGATTAGGCTGATAAAAATGCACAACGCCATGATTTGAACACTTTGTAAAAGGTTTCATTTGTATGGGGAGTTTATGAACATGTTTATCAGCAGTTCTGGAGCCAATACACCTTTTCAATTACAATGTGCCATTTAACGACGCTGCAAACACAGCTGTCATAAAGTGCAAATTCAAGCGTAGAGCATGAATTAGAAAGTTTTACCGAGTGTCTTCCTTCTCAATCAATGATGTTATGGAGATGAAGAACTTGGGTAAACACCTCGCAATGGCAAACTGCCCTCCATCAATTCCTCACTGCTCACCATTGGCTGTCATACCTTCTGAAGATTAATGCTTCCGTATTAAAAGTGATGCAATCTAAAAAGTTCTTCAGAAGTTGTGCCAAACACAGGGCGGATAAGAAAAGTCTTGAACGTTTTTTTGTCATAAACAACTAGAGGAAGACTTCTGCCTCTTTAACAGAGCACAGGGGGGGGGGCAGTTAGCTTGAGGAATCAATATTAAAGCTCTACGCCTTGGGAGCAAAGGGAGGACAGGAATGCGGCGCAAGCTGCAGAAGGAGAGATGAAAGAAGAGGAGGCCACGGTGCTGGTGATTCATCAGGAGTGGATCTCCCTTTCCCGGGTTGGACCACTTTCATGGACTTCCTTCTTCTCGGCTCTTTAGGAGAACACAGCAGCTGTCAGCCCAATAGGCAAAAGGCCTCCACTGATGAAATCTGTTAACTTCAGCGTTTGTCACCAAAGCAGAAACATTTCTATTGAGCATTTAAATTGTATTTAAAGTGGGCTTCTGCTGAGTTTTCTTGTAACGGTTCCTCCATTATCTTGGGTCTCGGACCGTGCAGAGGCAGCAACACGGATGGTTCTGGTTCACAACACGTTTTATCTTGCAACTCTTTAACATACAGTTGAACGACGACCCACCGCAAAGTAGATAGACTTCTCTGTTGCTACTGCCCTTTTGTTGGGGAGAGACACCCACCAACACAGATTACTCACAGCTGAGGCTGATTAAGGGACCCTCCCCATCGGGGTGACGTCGGCAAACTCTGAAACTTCCAAACAGGTTGTTTTTTTGTATTAAATCATTACAGGAATTATACAAAATGTTGCGTTTGGGGTTTGGTAGAAATACCAGACAATAACATTGTAGAATAATATGTCCCATTTATGCTAAGTCATGTTTTTATTAAACCTAACCAGCTGTTGCCAAACCACAGCCAACACAGGGGCCCATATGAAACCTTTTATACTCATCTCATCTTATTTGCAGCCAAATAAAACATGTGGTTTTACTCAACTAAACCAGGTTGTTTCATTGACTGAACACATTCAAGTAGATGTTTACATGCCCTTTATTGCCTTAACACAAAACCTTAACAATATTTTTAGACCGTATTATTGCTCCCATTTTTTTAACCATGCCCCCCAAAGTTTGTGACACCTTTAACTGTGATAAAAGCAGCACTGTCAACCCTCTGTTTCACTTTCTCCATCTAAATTTCACTCCCACATCCACTCCTTGCTTCCTTCCAGTTAGTTGATACACAAGTGGAAAAGAGACAAATGGAATATAGCTTAGTAGCTGTTTAACATGTCCTCTTTGACTTGCCCTGGGCCCTCCTCCTCAGGGGACCCCCCGCTGCCATCTTAAGTGACGTTCCATTACTCTGAAAGCTCCAGTGAATTTCTGAAGATCATGCCTTCAAGGGCAAAGGGAAAGAACCAACATGCTTTGTGATTTCTTCTGCACAATGCACCGTGGGAGATCAGATAGTAAACAACCAATGTTTCATTGGGGCAACATTTCAGATATGCAAAAACAAACTTCCCTTATCAACACAATGTGAAAAGCTTGTGTTATGTCAAAGACATCTAAGAATGGTGTTACAGAGATATGAAAGATATGAAATGAGCATGCTGACAAGCATCCTGTCTTCTAACAACACTCACACCTCAAGAGGTGATAGTGAGTCACTGTATGGTCAGTCATCAGTGCACAGGAGCTGCTTGAGTGCCTGTGTAATGGTAAAATATAGTCGTATGCTAAAAGAGTGATTATTGTCTGTATTGAAGTAATGTGAGAAGAAAAGGGAGCTGTGTAAAGGCGGACACTTTCTCACAAATGCTCGAACAAAGGAACACTGTTACTCCCATCTCAACCTTGGTTTGCAATATTTCATACCTGCCATTGAGGATGGCCTTCATATGTGTGTGTATAAGAACTCAGCATTTTCACTTCTCGAAGAGCCAGGTCAGAAAAACTATTCAGTAGTTGTCTTATCGACGCACAAATGTGACCTAACAATCCGGCAGGGATGAGATGTGAGGTCCTCCTCTTTATCCTGTTGTTGATCTTGATGGGGAGCAGGTGTGTTGGCCCGAGCCTCTGTGACTCCTCCCACCAGCAGGGCTCACGAGGAGGGGTTTGTGACAGAACGTCGGCATATGAAATTACGAAATTGCTATTAATGCCAGAAATTTGGGGATTTCACAGTTTTTTAGGTTAATGAATCAGAATACCGTAAAATACATGTAAATACATGAACAAAAATAGGTAATAACATTAACTTTCCATAAAATGAACTATCATTTTCGTAAC